>NC_064628.1:109719381-110022412 GCF_023864275.1 Schistocerca cancellata | reverse complement strand
GATTATTTGTAACGAATTTAATTAGCGAATATATGTACTCTGATGGTGTAGTTAAAATACATAACTCTTTGAAAAGATGCCTACATGACGTCCTTGGGTGAACAGCACTAATTATTCTCACTGCTCTCTTTTGTGCAACCAATACTTTGTGTCTAAGTCATGAGTTATCCCAGAAAACTATTCCATAAGACATTGTTGAATGGAAATATGCGAAGTACGTTAGGAGGCTGATCTGTTTATTATCAAGACTAGCGATTATACGAAGAGCGAAAGAAGCTGAACTTAGTTGTTTGAGAAGCTCAGTAATATGCTTCTTCCAGTTCAAGTTGTCAGCAATGTGAACACCTAAAAATTTGGAGAAATCTACCCTGTTAACTGAGCCCTATTCATATGCTACATCAACTGTCGGTATGACTCTATTCGGTGTACAAAACTGGATATAGTGCGTTTTTTCAAAATTAAGAGAGAGTCCATTTTCTGAGAACCACTTAATAATTCTTTGCAAGACATCTTTAACAACATCTTCAGCTGCTTTTCTGGAATGGGATTTATTATAACACTCTTGTCATCTGCAAAAAGTACTGGTTCCGTTTGCTGAACGTTAGGTGAGAGGTCATTCACATGAATAAGGAACAGCAGAGGACCTAAAATTATTCATCTGTAGATCTCTTTTTGCAAGGATATAGGACATATCAAAGTATTTACAAATTTAGATCAATTTAAAATAAGCTAATTCGTATACACATTTATTTACAGACTTCTAGTTAGAGACATTCATTAGATTTACTCCTGGTATACAATACTTTTTTTTATAAATAACTTATTAAATGATGTACTGCCACATTATTCACTCATATCTCACTATCAGTCACTGCAAAAACTATACACACAGTGTTTCATAACACTTCACTCACTACACACACACACACACACACACACACACACACACACACTGGTGATCTCTGGGTCATTTTCTGTACTGCAGCTTCCCATTTGCTATCCTGAAAAACTGAGTCAGCATCCCTCCATAATGAGTGAGATGTTGAGCTCAGAAACTCTAGAAAGCTCTAGAAAGGAAAAAAGAAGGAAAAAAACATAAAGTGAAGATGTTGGGTGTAATGTTGGATATTTTACAATCATTATTATTATTATTATTAATTTTTAAAACATTTTTTTAATCAAACCCCTACTTTGTTTTAGCTAAGTAATCCTACAATGTATAAAATCTATTGCATAACAGGTACTTTTTAGCTGCCTTTTTAAATAAGTGTATTTTTGCAATTTCTTTAATCTCTATTGGTAATTTATTGTACAGTTTTATTCCTTGGTAGAAGATGCTGTTTTGCATTTTATATTTGTTTTTTCTTGGTAAATGTAAGTTGAGTCTATCTCTTTTGCATGGTCATGGATAGGGCTGTTTGTGCAGTAGTTACTAATGTTATTTTTGATGTGTGCAACTGACTGGTAAATGTATTCACATGGAGCATTTAAAATCCCCAGTTTTTGGAACAGATCTTTACAATGAGCTTGACCAGTATTTTTGGTTATTATTCTTATGGCTCATTTCTGGAGTTTGAAAATTGTGTTCATATTTTGTCCATTTGTTCCCAAAAAAAGAATGCTTTAGCTAAGAACTGAGTGTACATATGAGTAATATGTAACTAAAAGACACTGCATGTCACACACTGATGATAGGATTCTAAGGGCATAATATGCTGATGACATTTAAAAGTACCTTTGTGTGTTCACACCACTTCAACTGAGAATCAATATTCATTCATAGAAATTTTTCATTTCCTATACAATGTGTAGAGGTACCATCTACATTTAATTTAACATTGTCATTTTTCAACTTCAAACAGAAATTCATGGCATTAGTTTTCTTTATGTTCAATCTCACTTTATTGCTTATTGACCAATCATAAACTTCCTTGAGAGTTTCATTTGCATTCTAGGCAAGGAGTTCTCTTGTTTTCTCAGTGACTATAATATTGCTGACATCAGCAGACAGAATTTTTTCACCATGAGTAACACTACTGGGAAAGTCATTGATGTTTATCAGGAACAGTACTGGTCCTAATATGCTACCTTGCCGAAATGCTATATTAATGTATTTTGGTTCTGATAAGTGTATTACTAAATGTTTAGATGTATCTGAAGTGTGTGTTATGTCTAATCTTTGTACCCTGTTTGTTAGTTATGATTGAAACCAGTCATTAGCTACCCCTCTTATTCCTAATGCTTCTAATTTATGTAATAGAATCTTGTGGTCGACTGTATCAAACGCCTTAGAAAGATCCAAAAATATGCCTAAGACACACTCATCATTATCAAGAGCATCAAGTGCAACTTTTGTGAATTCTTCTATGGCTGACTCCGTATTTTTGCCACTTCAGAAACTAAACTACGATTCGCTTAAAATATGGTATTTATCCAGGTAATTCATTAATCTGCCTTTCATAATATTTTCTATTATTTTTGAGAATGGTGACAGCAGGGAAATGGGCCGGTAATTTTCTGTGTCTTCTGCATTACCTTTGTTGAGCAAAGGTACAACTCTTGCCTGTTTTAACTGCTCTGGAAATGTCCCTGATGAGAGGGATTCTTTATTATATTTGTTAAGGGACCTCGTATAATCCCTACGAATTGTTTCAAGTACAAACACTGGTACTTCTTCTAAGCCTACTGACTTTATTTTTTATTTTTTGAATAGTTTTCTTGACTTCATTCTCTGTGGTTGGGAGTAGCATCATTGTGTTTAATGTAACATTATTTACAGGTGTTATGTATGTTTGCTCCCTCCCCCCCCCCCCATGAACCATGGACCTTGCCACTGGTGGGGAGGCTTGCATGCCTCAGCGATACAGATAGCTGTACTGTAGGTGCAACCACAGCAGAGGGGTATCTGTTGAGAGGCCAGACAAACGTGTGGTTCCTGAAGAGGAGCAGCAGCCTTTTCAGTAGTTGCAGGGGCAATAGTCTGGATGATTGACTGAACTGGCCTTGTAACACTAACCAAAATGGCCTTGCTGTGCTGATACTGCAAATGGCTGAAAGCAGGGGGCAACTACAACCATAATTTTTCCCGAGGGCATGCAGCTTTACTGTGTGGTTAAATGATGATGGCGTCCTGTTGGGTAAAATATTCCGGAGGTAAAATAGTCCCCCATTCGGATCTCAGCGTGGGGACTACTCAAGAGGACGTCTTTATCAGGAGAAAGAACACTGGCGTTCTACAGATCGGAGCGTGGAATGTCAGATCCCTTAATCGGTCAGGCAGGTTAGAGAACTTAAAAGGGAAATGGATAGGTTAAAGTTAGATATAGTGGGAATTAGTGACGTTCGGTGGCAGGAGGAACAAGACTTTTGGTCAGGTGTATACAGTGTTATAAATATAGAATCAAATAGGGGTAATGCTGGAGTAGGTTTAATAATGAATAAAAAAAAGAGGATTGCGGGTAAGCTACTACAAACAGCATAGTGAACGCATTATTGTGCCCAAAATAGACACGAAGCCCACGCCTGCTACAGTACTACAAGTATATATGCCAACTAGCTCTGCAGATGATGAAGAAATTGAAGAAATGTATGATGAGATAAAAGAAATTATTCAGGTAGTAAAGGGAGACGAAAGTTTAATTGTCATGGGTAACTGGAATTCGATAGTAGGAAAAGGAAGAGAAGGAAACGTAGTAGGTGAATATGGATTGGTGGTAAGAAATGAAAGAGGAAGCCGCCTGGTAGAATTGTGCACAGAGCATAACTTAATCATAGCTAACACTTGGTTCAAGAATCATGAAAGAAGGTTGTACACATAGATGAATCCTGGAGATACTAAAAGGTTTCAGATAGATTATATAATGGTAAGACAGAGATTTAGGAACCAGGTTTTAAATTGTGAGACTTTTCCAGGGTGGATGTGGACTCTGACCACAATCTATTGGTTATGAACTATAGATTAAAACTGAAGAAACTGCAAAAAGGTGGAGATGGGACCTGGATAAACTGACTAAACCAGAGGTTGTACAGAGTTTCAGGGAGAGCATAAGGGAACAATTGACAGGAATGGGGTAAGAAGTACAGTAGAAAATGAATGGGTAGTTTTGAGGGATGAAGTACTGAAGGCAGCAGAGGATCAAGTAGGTAAAAAGACGTGATCTAGTAGAAATCCTTGGGTTACAGAAGAAATATTGAATTTAGTTGATGAAAGGAGAAAATATAAAAATGCAGTAAATGAAGCAGGCAAAAAGAAACACAAACGTCTCAAAAATGAGATCGACAGAAAGTGCAAAATGGCTAAGCATTGATGGCTAGAGGACAAATGTAAGGATGTAGAGGCTTATCTCACTAGGAGTAAGATAGATACTGCCTACAAGAAATTTAAAGAGACATTTGGAGAAAAGAGAACCACTTGTATGAATATCAAGAGCTCAGATGCAATTCCAGTTCTAAGCAAAGAAGGGAAAGCAGAAAGGTGGAAGGAGTATATAGAGAGTCTATACAGGGGCGATGTACTTGAGGACAATATTATGTAAATGGAAGAGGATATAGATGAAGATGAAATGGGAGATATGATACTGCGTGAAGAGTGTGACTGAAAGACCTAAGTCGAAACAAGGCCCCGGGAGTAGACAACATTCCATTAGAACTACTGACAGCCTTGGGAGAGCCAGTCCTGACAAAACTCTACCATCTGGTGAGCAAGATGTATGAGACAGGTGAAATACCCTCAGACTTCAAGGAGAATATAATAATTCCAATCCCAAAGAAAGCAGGTGTTGACAGATGTGAAAATTACGAACTATCAGTTTAATAAGTCACAGCTGCAAAATACTAATGCGAATTCTTTACAGACGAATGGAAAAACTGGTAGAAGCCGACCTTGGTGATGATCAGTTTGGATTCCGTAGAAATGTTGGAACACGTGAGGCAATACTGATCCTATGACTTACCTTAGAGGATAGATTAAGGCAAGGCAAACCTACATTTCAAGCACTTGTAGACGTAGAGAAAGCTTTTGACAATGTTGGCTGGGATACTCTCTTTCAAATTCTGAAGGTGGCAGGGGTAAAATACAGGGAGCGAAGGCTATTTACAATTCGTACAGACATCAGATGACTGTTATAAGAGTCGAGGGACATGTATGAGAAGGAGTGGTTGGGAAAGGAGTGAGACAAGCGTTGTAGCCTCTCCCCGATGTTATTCAATCTGTATATTGATCAAGCAATAAAGGAAAGAAAAGAAAAATTCGGAGTAGGTATTAAAGTCCACGGAGAAGAAATAAAAACGTTGAGGTTCGCCGATGACACGGTAAATCTGTCAGAGACAGCAAAGGACTTGGCAGAGCAGTTGAACGTAATGGACAGTGTCTTGAAAGGAGGATATAAGATGAACATCAACAAAAGCAAAACGAGGATAATGGAATGTAGCCGAATTAAGTCGGGTGATGCTGAAGGAATTAGATTAGGAAATGAGACGATTAAAGTAGTAAAGGAGTTTTGCTATTTGGGGAACAAAATAACTGATGATGGTCGAAGTAGAGAGTATATACAATGTAGACTGGCAATGGCCAGGAAAGCGTTTCTGAAGAAGAGAAGTGTGTTGGGAAGTCGTTTCTGAAAGTATTGTAAGGAGTGTAGCTATGTATGGAAGTGAAACATGGACAATAAATAGTTTGGACAAGAAGAGAATAGAAGCTTCGTAAATGTGGTGCCACAGAGGAATGCTGAAGATTAGATGAGAAGATCACATAACTAATGAGGAGGTATTGAACAGAATTGGGGAGAAGAGGAAAGAGGAGTTTGTGGCACAACTTGACTAGAAGAAGGGATTGGCTGGTAGGACATGTTCTGAGGCATCAAGGGATCACCAATTTAGTATTGGAGGGCAGCGTGGAGGGTAAAAATCGTAGAGGGAAACCAAGAGATGAATACACTAAGCAGATTCAGAAGGATGTAGGTTGCAAAAGGTACTGGGAGATGTAGAAGCTTGCACAGGATAGAGTAGCATGGAGAGCTGCATCAAACCAGTCTCAGAACTGAAAATCACAACAACAACAACGTGTATGTTTGGGGGAATTTTTGCAGTAACGTCTCTGCAATACTTGAAACATGCTCGTTTACATCGTTTGCTAAGTGTTGTGGATCATTTATTATCTTATCCTTCTCCCTTAGCAGTATGATATTCTGTGTCTGTTTGCCTCTCCCTGTTTCCTTTTTTATAGCATCCCAGACTGCTTTGCTTTTATTCTATGCATTATATATTATTTTGTCATTAAATGACTTTTTTTGCAGAAATCAACACATTCCTATAAATCTTGTTGTATCTATGATAGAAATTTAAAAATGCTTGTTCATTGCGTATCTTTTTCATGGGACTGAAGTGTTTAAGTGTTTTGGAGGACATCTCTATACCTACTGTTACCCATCTGTTTTTGTGAGATGTTGATACAGACATGCATACTTTTGGAAATGCCTTTTCAAAGGTCAATTTAAACAATGTGGAGAATTTAGAGAATTTCATTTTCACTTTGGTTTCCTTATACACTTCATCCCAGCTTTGTTTTTCTAGTTCTTTTGAAAAATCTTATATTTTGACTTCTGATAGATGTTGTTTGTTGGCTTGTAGTTTAGGTAATGATTCGATGCCTGATTTAACTGTTGTTATTTGACAAAGATGGTCTGATAGTCCGAGATATTTTACATCTACATCACATTTCCCCCTGTCCATATTTGTGGCTACATGGTCAATAACTGATGAAGTCGTTGTAGTAACCATTGTTGCACTATTGACCAATAGGGACATGCCAAAACTTTGAAGAATGTTTATGAAGGTGCTGCTGGATTCATTTACGATATTAGTGTTGATGTTCATGTCCCCACACAGAATTATGTTGACCTTTGTACTTGAGACTTTTAACTTATTTAAAAAAGTGCCCACAGTACCACTGGTAGATATATACACACGCAGAATGATTAATTTCTTTGTGATATCGAGCCCTGTTAATTCAATAGCTGATATTTCAAAGTGTTTGTCTTCACTTAGTGTACTGAGGTCTTGTCTTGATTTGAACTGTGTTCCTTTTCTGATATAAATGCATGATCCTCCACCTCTTGAAGTAGTTTTGCATAAGAGTTAGCCATTTCATACAATGATAATACTATGTGTTGGATTTCTATGTCTCTACACCAATGCTCAGTGATATAAACTACTGTGCAGTTCTAAGATTTGAGTTTAACTTATAATAGTTGTATTTTATTTTTTATTGATTACATGTTTTGATGGAGGAGGATTGTTAAGTCTGTAAAATGCCCCATGTTACTCTTTTCAATGGTTTGTTTTTCTTTGTGGCTTACGTTATACGTGATATTTGAGGTGTTAAAATCTGTCTTGTGAGTGATTGTTTCAGTGTATTTTAAATTGCTGGAGATACTCTTTAGCAGAGGATCCTGTTGTCTGGATTTATCCTAAAAAAGACCTACTTTTCCTACCTATGACAACAGATATTTAACCATGTGTGGCCCGAGATTCACCCCCTATACTTTCATGAATCAGCTGTATCAATCTTTCATTCCCAGTCCTGTTTAGGTGTAGGCCATGCCTAGTGAAACCCCATCTGTTGATAGTCCCGACGGGCACCAGAGAGACATGAGCAAAGTTGGCTGCCCTCAGAGCCATCCCTAGCCCCACAGTGATTCGCCTCACAGCTCCATCAAGGTGTAGTCGATCATGACGCCGGAACAGCCCAACAATGTGTACGTTGGTGCCGTGAGTCAGGGAAGCTATCTTGTCCAGACCTATGTCATATGCCCCATCCCAGTCCAAACTGTTTCCCGCTCAACCCACTATCACTACATGGTCCTCTTTTGTAAAGTCCTTACATAAAGATCCTATGTCTATCACATGACTTAGCTCTGTGTTTGGCATGAAGATGCTGGTGGCCTAGTACGCTGCCCTTAAACTTTCCTGTAACTGAGGGCCTACACCTCGCCCATGTCTACTACCTAGCAGCAGCACTTTCTTCTTCCTAAGACTTTGTACATTCCTAGGCTCCTTGGCCTCGGTTGAAGTGTACTGCACATTTCCTGATCCTCGTTCTACCTGAGGCTCTTCTCCACTTACTGGCATGGGAGATACCTGTTTTTGGTGTTGATGATAAAACTGTCAGATTGAGTTCTCTTTCTTCCTATCCTCCTACCAGCTGCCAGTTCCCAACCACCCTCCTCCATCTATCTCCCTTGATTCTTATGAGTTCCTTGCTTCCAGATTTTCCTTTTCTGTCCCGCAGTCAAAATATTCCTACTCTGTACTCTGCAGTTACTACAAGATTCGCAACAAATCCCTCTGTTCACTACCCTATAACAGCTCCCACATTTCTCACTCATGGTCAGTTTCTAAAGAATAATTAAGTTTAAAGAAAGTTTTAAATTTGTTAAGGACGCGAGATTGGCTGTGTGTAAAAAAAAAAATCACAAAGGTCTTACGTGCGGTGGTTGTTGTTTTTGTACTGATTGAGAGATACAATGACAGAAGAATAAATTTGTAATTAATTTGCTTTTAGAGAACTTACGGTATCAGGTGTATTTGGTGAGGTTTTTAAACGTTTATAACTCGGAAAATTTAGGCCAAAATCGCGTCTATCTAACTAGTGAACAATATGAAGTGTGTTAGTTAAATGCTATTTAAAAACGTTTATGCGACAATAGACACTGATGAAACTAGTAGCTGTCTTCTTTAAACTAATTTTGCAGTATCAAGGAAACTTGTATAGAATGTTTTGTGTTTATGTCACGCAAAATTTCGGGTTATGTAGCGATTAACGGGACTTCAGCTAAAGAGCAAGGTTGTTCAAGAACAAGCGCTGAGTCATTGCTCTCCTTACGCTCATTTTCATTTCGTTCAGCTTTTGTTTGTCACCTAGGTTTTTACTTCTCTTGAATCTGAGATGAAGTGCTGTTTGTTTACGTAGCGCTTTTCTAACACGGCTATTAAACCATGGTGGATCTTTCCACTTCTTAAAATCTTGCTCGTAAAGCACTTTTCTAAAGTGTATTGAACGATGCCTTTGAATTTTTCCATTGTTCTCCACATCTTCGTCCTCATCATCGACTATTTGATGCTGACTACTGAGATTTCTGAAATTTGTGTCCTACCACCCCTGCTGAGCAAATATCTCCTCCTACCTTTTTTAGCAGTTCTTGTAGCACCCGTCGTTATTGATGCTGTCACAGCCTTATGATCACTGATACCTTCCTCTACGTTAACTGATTCGATCAGCTCAGGTCTGTTTGTTGCCAGGAGGTCTAAAACATTACTATCAGGAGCTGGTTCTCTAACTATCTGCACAAGGTAATTTTCGGAGAAGACATCCAGAACAATGACACACCAATCGCTGCCTCTGGCACCAGTTTTGATGGCATAACACTCCCTATCTATACCTGAGAAGTTGAAGTGCGCCCCCCCCCCCATTACATCGGCATGATCAGGAAAATTACTAATAATATTCTGCAAGTTCAGTCTGAAGCGCTCTACGACTACAGATCCTGACCCAGGTGTTCTATAAAAGCATCCGATCACCGTTTTTGACCGTTCTTTGATACTAAATTTCACCCAGATTAATTCACATTCGGGATCCGTGTAACCTCGCTAGATTTTATCAAATTTTTTATTGCAATTAACAGGCAGCCACCATTTGCCACTAACCTATCCTTACGAAAAGCATTCCAATCTCAATTTAGGATTTTCTTGTCATTGAGTTCTGGTTTCGAAAGCTTTCTGTTCCCAATACTATCTGCGCATTATAACCTTCAGTAAGCGATACTAATTCTGGGACCTTTCCTTGGATGCTCCTGCAGTTCACTAAAATCATATGTGTTCAACAAGACCAGAGACGACATTGTGTACTCAAAGAAATCAATCATTTACACAGATGTGAACGAAGATATTCAGTTTAAAATAAATTGACAAGTAAATATTACAAACGTTTGTGCAAACTGCTTTATAGAAATTGGTTTATTTATAGAGACGCTAAATTTCTATTTGATAAAATGGCTATTCGCAAGCTATAAAGATTGATTTTTACAAAACTTGTTTTCCATTTACACGCAAAATGATTGATACCCATTGGTATCAAAGTTTTTGTATTATGTATTAAGCTTGATTGCAACAGAAGCTTTGGGAGGCATGTGTTACAGTTTTGGTGCCAGTTTTTACAGTTTTGGGGAAAGTTGATACCTCTTTAAGGGGTGGGAAGTTGCTACAGTTTTTTGGGCAAATTGGTGTAGTTGTGGAGACAAGTTCAGGTCAAAATGATACAGTTGGTGTGTGTACGCACATGTTAAAAAATTATGAACAATATTTCCTAATCTGCCTTACCTTCACCACAATAATGTCAGGCACAGTAAATTTAATAAGTTTCCTCTCTCTTTCCATCTCAGCATCACACATATATATATAACCACATTAAAGTAAGAATTATTCTTACTTTAATGTGGTAACAGCATCATATACAGTACAGGTTGTCCCTGGAGGAATGGTCAGGATTCAGGGAAAGATGATTTGAAGTACAAAAATCTAGTAAACATGGGCTCTAAATAGCATACCTTAAGACCTATGAATGCTCCTTCACCTTTCATACTGGGAAAAATATATATTTTACTGCAAGTTCTTTGCTATCCATATTTTGAAAGCGTTTTTTTTTTTTTTTTTTTTTTTTTTTTTGGGACATCAGTCTTCAGAATGGTATAATGAGGTCTGCCACCAATTCCTCTCATGTGACAACCTTTTCTTCCCAGAGGAGCAATTGCAATCTACGTCCTTGATTATTTGCTCGATGTAATCCAAACTCTGTCTGTCTCTATAGTATTTACGCTTTCCAGCTCCCTCTAGTAGCATAGAACTTAACCCCTGATGTCTTAATACATGTCCTGTCATCCTGTCCCTTCTTATGGTCACTGTTTTTCAGATGATCCTTTCGCCACCAATTCTGCACAAAACCTCCTTGTTTCTCACCTTAACAGTCCACCTAATTTTCGACATCTGAAATGTTCCGATAGTTTCCTGTTTTTCCACAGTCCATGTTTTTCTACCACACAGTGCTGCTCTCCAAATGTACATTACCAGAAATTTCTTTCTCAAATTATGGCCTCTCTTTGATACTAGTATAACTTGTGTGACAAGAATGCCCTTTTAGCCAGTGGTAATCTTATTTTAATGTCCTGTGCATATGTACTGACACACTCTCAAAAATTGTGAATGTTACAGAGGCAAATGGGTGTCCTGTAACGACAGTCATCATCTAAACTGACTGTCAATGTCGCCTCACCAAAATGATCGAGGAGTAATGATAGTCATCTTGTCTATTGACCATCACTGCACCACCCAACCGTATCCAGGGTCATGTCACTCACCATTTGAATTGGCTAGCATTGCCCCACCCAATAGTATCTTGGTGTAACCACCTATTATGTTGCTATAAATGACAATATGTCATCTTAGAGCTAGTCAGAATTAGCGGGTTGTAGTTGCACCTATTCGCAAATTTTTCAGAAGTAACCGGAATCTGCTGAGTGATGTAAGGAAGGCAGTACTAAACCTTGTCCATATGCTTTTACGGAGCAGTAGTAGACATAATGTAAATTGAACATTATTGCTCCTTCATTACTAACTGGTTTGTGTGAAATATCACTGTCTTGTCTGATTAGCATTATCATCTTAAGACGACAGACTTTTAGCGCTGTAAGATAAAATGAATACCCTAGCATAGCGTCACTATAATGTTTGGGTGATGGTGAAAGAATAGCAAACCTCGTTTCTTTACCTATGTGAATGTGTATTACTGCTGTTCATAGTCCTAAAGGGTCATGTAGTGTCCTCTGTGCAACAGACGTTTTGAACGGCAATATGAAGTTAACCTCTGGCACGGGGTCACTATGGAGTTTGGCTGACTTTGATATCAGCTGGAGTCGCTATTCTGACTAATTGAGATGTAGGAAAAACCTTGTTCTCTTTGGTAATTCACGTCGACAAGTGCACCTTAGACTGTAAGTTAGATTTGCAATGTTTATGTATATTTTCCAATATTATAGAATTAAATTTTATGTATTTTCCTGTATTCAGCGTGTGGTATGTAGATTTAACTATAGTCGTCTACTTTTTTTGCTTTAGTAGTGCCAGTAAGCAACCCACATGTATTTTAATAAGCACTGCACACAATTTAGATGTGGAAATATATATAATTTGAAAATCTATTATGGTAACAAAGAGTGGTATGCAAATCAAAGGTCAGTCGTCAGCAAGTGCTGCTTATCGTCTGAGTTTTATCAGTAATGGCAATACGCAAGCGACACATTTTTAAAACCTTGTAGAACAATTGAACTGCAACAGAAGGGCCATGGGTATTTTCTGATATAGTCTTCCGTATATTGAGAAATAATGCTATTTTTATAAAGTTCTCGTCTGTGAGCAGAGATCTGTTGATGTATTTCAGACGTAGAAATACGGTAAGTAGACCCTTTACATAATTTTTGGGTGAAAACTTGACCTTAAAAATTGAGACACTTTAGATACGTTTGAGTACAGACAGGTTGGCTGCTCTGTAGCTAAACTGTGATTCTGTGATTGGCTGTTTCATTTTCATAGACTGTAAGATACTGGGACATGATTAGAGGGGTTTGGAAGTGACGAGAGGGGGAAGAGGGCAGGGAGGAAAGAAGAGTTTAGAAACCACACCCAGGCTAGTTCCACCATCTTGAATGTTTTGTTTTTCTAAAATTTTTAAAAATTCCTTGGAAATCTATTTCAAATTTTTTGTTTAAATTTCCCACCATCCTACTGTTTGAAGTTTCCGCTAGTGCTATCTTGCGTTTTTTAATTTCTCGCCATCTGTCATCTTGGATTTTGAAATACTAACAGAAACTGAAATTCCACGAATGCTTATCTGACTTGTCTTCAAAACTGTATCTGTGAGTGAAAGGCTCCATAGAAATACTACTTATGTTTACTCGTATGTAGAATTTCAATGTTTAACATCAGTCTGACATTGAGGTTATCAGAGACGCAGAAGCTGGTCTTGGGTAACAGTAGGATTGGAATTCACTATCCTGATTTCATAGGTGTCATTCCAGAATTAGACTGAACTGATTTCTGGATTTCAGTCAAAACACAGATGTAAACAAGACACTGGAATTTCTACACTGCTGCTTCGGATTGCAGGTTTCTTAACCATTGCTTATGTATGCCATAACATGACTCAGAGATTCTTTGTATTCACGGATGTCCCTATCACTATTGGTAGTTACTCTCCGACAACAACTTGAAATTCCTCTATAAAATTCTTGAATAGCGGGATTCAGCAATGGTCAGTGGAGGCCCAACCCTGCTCGTGAGGCAACGAGATAGAAATGTGGCCGCAACCATGTTATTTACTTTATGTTGTCCTCTCTCTCGCTCCTCCAACGCCAGAGCTTTATTACATTGAGGACGTGTCCTTTCTGTGTGTTAAAATTTGTAAGACACGTATGACTTTGTAACTCTCTAAAATTCACAGAAATGTGGAAATTAAGTTTTGAATCCCGTCAGCAGAGTCACCCACGAAGCACAAGTCACCGGCGTATCTTATCTCTGTGATTTGAGCGTGAGATACTTTGGCACTGGACTAACAGCGTTGGAAGAAAGAATATCGCTTACAAAGAGTTTAGCCACAGTCACAGTAGATTGTTTTCAGAATGAATCTTCCTCATTGCAGCTGTGTGTGCTCTGTTTTCTAGTTCCTAACAGATCTTTAGACTACCTAGACTATTTTAGGAGCATGCAGAATTAATACTGGTTCATTTCCGGTCTTTATCAAACTGAATATGTATTTGTCTATTTCATGATGACCTCTCTTCAGTAGAACTGTATAGGTGCAAGACGAGACATAGTCGATTTAGGTGACAAGCGATTCGTAATTGTCGATATTTTTATCTTGGTCGCTATATAAAGAAGCGGATAACTGGTTTCAGTTGTTGAGCAAACATTTTCAGCTCTATGAAACAGAAATTGGAGAAATTACACTGTTGAGAGCTCAAAATATAAAAAATTAAGTAAATATTGTTACAGTTGATTCTCAAGCCTCTAAAAATTGAACTTCTAGATAAACCGTATAAGTTATCTGTTTCCTTGAAAAACCCTGGATTAAACGAAGACATGACATGTATTTGGGAACAGTCGATAAATCGACTGATTTTCATGACAGACCACCCGGATACATTCTTTGCTGGTATGTTACACTACATAATTCGAATGGTTTATCAGTTTTTTTCGGTACATATTTCGTCATTGATCTCACATCGAAACTCAGCGATACAAAATGTATTATGGTATCTTTTGTGGCAATTTCTTGAAAGAAAACTCTAGCAGGAAGGTAGGAAATTACTGATACTATAGAATGGATAGTGAAAAAAAAGATGAATGCAGCGAAAACCCTGGCAATTCGGTCATCACTCTGTCGACATTCCAGAAGCAAGCAGATTGCTGCAAACCTTTGCTACGGAAGGAGGAAGGGTCTTGGCAACTTAAGTTCCTGCGTCTTGGAGAAACTTATTCAAAAAGCCTAGTCAGTGTAGAATGCGTAAAGGAAAGGCTACATCATTTGCTGTTAGTTTCAACATTTAAGTGTTCGCCTCTAGTTGCGGGTAGCTTAAAGACTGTTAAAAACATCCTTTTTAAGAAGATCTGTGATGAAAGGGCAGCTGTTGATGACCCAGTTTGTTCAGCGTGGAAAAGAGATCTTGGAAGCCTGCTTTCTCATAATTCCTCCTTGACCGCCAAACATTCGTTTAATCGAACTCTCAATTATTGATAATACACTACTGGCCATTAAAATTGCTACACCAACGGGTATTCATTGGACAAATAAATTATACTAGAACTGACATGTGATTACATTTTCACGCAATTTGGGTGCATAGATCTTGAGAAATCAGTACCCAGAACAACCACCTCTGGCTGTAATAACGGCCTTGATACTCCTGGACATTGAGTCAAAGAGAGCTTGGATGGCGTGTACAGGCACGGCTGCCCATGCAGCTTCAACACGATACCACAGTTCATCAAGAGTCGTGCATTATCCAGCTGAAATGTAGGGTTTCGCAGGGATCGAATGAAGGGTAGAGCCACGGGTCGTAACACATCTGAAATGTAATGTCCACTGTTCAAAGTGCCGTCAGTGCGAACAAGAGGTGGCCGAGACGTGTAACGAGTGGCACCCCAGACCATCACGCCGGGTGATACGCCAGTATGGCGATGACAAATACACGCTTCCAATGTGCGTTCACCGCGATGTCGCCAAACGCGGATGCGACCATCATGATGCTGTAAACAGAACCTGGATTCATCCGAAAAAATGACGTTTTGCCATCCGTGCACCCAGGTTCGTAATTAAGTACACCATCGCAGGCGGTCCTGTCTGTTATGCAGCATCGAGGGTAACCGCAGCCATGGTCTCCGAGCTGATAGTCCATGCTGCTGCAAACGTCGTCGAACTGTTCGTGCAGGTGGTTGTTGTCTTGCAAACGTCCTCATCTGTTGACTCAGGGATCGAGACGTGGCTGCACGATCCGTTACAGCCATGCGGATAAGATGCCTGTCATCTCGACTGCTAGTGATACGAGGCCGTTGGGATCCAGCACGGCGTTCCGTGTTACCCTCCTGAACCCACCGATTCCATATTCTGCTAACAGTCATTGGATCTCGACCAACGCGAGCAGCAATGTCGCGATGCGATAAACCGCACTCGCGATAGGCTACAAGCCGACCTTTATCAAAGTCGGAAACGTGATGGTATGCATTTCTCCTCCTTACACGAGGCATCACAACAACGTTTCACCAGGGAACGCCCCGTCAACTGTTGTTTCCTCATGTCAGCACGTTGTAGATGTCACCACCGGCGTCAACCTTGTGTGAATGCTCTGAAAGGCTAATCATTTGCATATCACAGCATCTTCTTACTGTCGGTTAAATTTCGCGTCTGTAGCACGTCGTCTTCGTGGTGTAGCAATTTTAATGGCCAGTAGTGTATTTCTGAGTTCCCTTGAACTTCGAATTATCAAGAGTCGACTATATATCCTGAGCTTTCATCATCGCTTACTAAAAAATGTTTCCCATTACATTTCGTAGATCTGAAGGTGGTTGTTCAACAACTGGAACCAGTCATATGACTTTTTGGTAATATTGCTACCGAGATAAATGAAGAGCCAATTAGTAGTATAATGGAGCGAAACGTCTGGAGTCAATTACTACATTTACATCAGAGCAATGACGAATGTCTGTCGCCTGAAGGTGGCCGCCCACTCACGTGGACCTGGTCTGCACGCAGGGGCCGGTCGTGCGCCGTGTTCCAGTACCGCTGCCCGGCCGCCACGGAGGAGATGATCAACTACGACGCCCTGTGCCTCTGGCGCGAGATGGTGCGCTGGCTCACCATACACATCGTCGCGCCCAACAACTGAGCCGCGCCTCCACCCACCTGCTGCCAGCCTGGGTTTGGGTAGACGGGATTTCACTGCACGTCTCCACCGGACGAAGAATATTATCGTAGAGCAGACGCATTTGGTTTCCGATTATTAGCTTTTGCGGAAGTACCAAAAGTAGTTTCTCATTCTTTCGCCAAGTATCAAGACTAGCGTTTGGACAGATTCATCTATGTCCTCTTATTGCATGCTGTGTGCGTTTGTTTCAGGGGACTGCCAGTGGAGCAAATCTGTATTATTCATCCATCTACTCTCCGCAGAGTTCTGACGAACAACAAATTGTTAAAATATCTTCATAGCTCAAAAATTTTTAGCTACCATCAGCTGATGTGACGAAGAGAACGATTACCAGGAAACAAACGCTGGTCTTTCCGTCTTTCTACTTGCCTTCATTGGTGAAGTAGACGGCAGAAACACATGTTACTCTTCACTGAACCATAAAATTCCGAAAATAATGTTACACAACTGTCTAGAAGTCGTCCAGCTGATGCCGATATCATGCTTTCGCTTTCGGTTGCTCTTTATTTTATTCCAGGAATTGTCGCACAGTGCTGTTTATAACGCTTTGTTTCTAGCCATGCGCACATTGTTTTGGCAAGAAGAGCTGAACATGATATTTTTCAACTAGAATATAGCAATACCTGAATTTACGCCAGGTTCCATACATGAAAGTAAGGCTGAATAGCGTGTGCTGCGGGAAGCAAAGGAAATGAACTGAGAGAGGATGGTCGGTGCTGGTGCATCGTATAATTAAAGACGTATTCCAATTGTCTTCCCATGTATCCATTTGTAATAAAAGTCTCATAAACAAAACAAAATACTGTAAAAATAAACTATATTCAATAATGTCCTTCTTTTAAAGTAATATTATGAAATAGTGAAAAATACGTATCACTTCCAGGTGTGGGAGTAAACATGATATCATAAGGGCTGTGTGTGTGTGTTTGTGTGTGTGTGTGTGTGTGTGTATGTGTGTGTGTGTCTGTGTGTGTGTGTGTGTGCGCCTGTGTGTGTGTGTGTGTGTGTGTGTATGTGTGTGTGTGTGTGTGTGTGTGTGTGAATGAATTCAAATTTTGTATCAGAATCATTTTTGTTATTACAATACACAATATTTACACTCCAAAGTAAGTGAATCTTCAATTTGCCAGCCCAGCACTCCTTGCCTCTCTTATGCAACGCTTTAACGCCTATGTAACTTCCTGGGAGGACTCTAACAAAGGACCTTTTCCTTTCTCAGCCAAGTGTTTTACCCACTGAACTACCCAAGCACGACCCAGGCTCCAGCCTCACAGCTTTACGTCCGCCATTATCTCATCTACCTTCCAAAATTCTTGCAAGACTAACACTCCTGAAAGAAAGGATATAGCGGAGATATGGCTTAGCCACAGCCCGGGGTTGTTTCCAGAAGTTTGGAAGGTAAGTGAGATACTGCGGAACTAAAGCTGTGAGAACCGGTGGTGAGACTTGACGGCTAGCTTTGAATGTACCTGTCCGATATACGATCTGTACCAGTCCAGCGTATTCAGCAGCAGAAAACACAGTGCCATTGCTGACGTGCCAGCTTGTTGAATGGAGGAAGTCAGGCACATTTTGACCCCACCAGTTTGCAAATGAGATTGTTCCGTGAGGTGATGTTCATTCCGATATTCTTCTAATAGTTTTGGAATTTAAGAGTTCTGTTAAGCATCAGTCACAGGTCTTCTGAAGAGTGAAAGTCCTTTGTTGGATCCCTGCCCATATTAGGTGAAGGTGTTGTAAAGTGGCCAGTGTGGGAAAAGTGGCCATTACTTACATTTTGCCCTGAACGGTGCTTGTGACTGCCGAGAAGGCTCACACTAGTTCTAATAGATGGCACCATTGTTGTTAGTGAGTTTGACAGAGGAAGCTAGTTCCGTTATTGTTTAGTAAAAACTCTTCTGATTTTCAGTTGTCTGATGTAAGGTAAGTAACCTATGTTATTCCTGTTAGCTCACTTAAATGCATAGTAATACTTTGTTACGATATCAATGTTTAAACAATGTGTTTTCGCTCAGTGTCCACTTTTTCCAACAGTTATTTTTTATCTGCTTACCCCATCGAAAGTTAGTTACTTCTGTACATCACGCATAATACTACACCACGGCTTCTAAATCCCGTTATACACAAAGCTGTCGTATATGTTTCTATCCCTTACTGATGATTTCGAGTAAATTAATTAATTATGTTTAAAACTGTCTCCGTTTATTAATATTTAAGGCAGTACAAAAATGAGATTTAAAACTGTCTGCCGCAGCCGCTTGGTATTTTTTAAAATATTGGAGTATCAAGAGGCTTTAAAAATAAGTCCAAAAATCAGGGAATCAAACATCGCATTGTATTAGAATGTAAAATGCGATTGGGACGGTGAAGAATGATAAGATGTTTCTTTCTGCAGCAGCAAAGTAATTTAATATTTCAAGTAACATGCGGAAAAGAGTTCTGGGATAAAACAGAGATGCAGTAGGTAGTAAAAACATTATGGCAAACTTGAGGAGTCTATTCAATGAAGAAGAACAAGAAGTCCTTAACTATATTTTTGCAAAGGAAAAGCGGTTTTATCAGTCTACGGTGAATGACCTTCGGAGATCAGATTCCAGCTGACAGAGCAGAACAAAATACCATATAATTTTTATACTAATAACCTATGCCGAAAAGCTGACAGGCGCTGCCTAAATTAAATCCTTTGGTATATACAATATTTTCTTTTTCCCTTAGAAATATTTGGTGTGATATAATGCATAGTATCAGAATTTGTAAGCAGTAGGCTTATATCAGGATCCATGGTTTAACTGAATTTCCCTTTCCGTTGTTACTTTACTCCACTCTCCCTGTATACAGCTCACAGATTCTCCCTTCCGTTGATGAAATACACAGACCTATCTAAAAAGGTTTATTCTTATCTGGTTCCTAAAGATTACTGAAGGAAGTTGTCAGATTTCTCCCTAGTGGCAAAGCTATTTCCATGTGCAGCGATTGCTAGTTCACTGGCACACAGAAAGGTCATTGTGTTAGAAGCCAGCCGTTGATTGTTGGTACAGACTTCGTTACGAAGTGAAGTTGGAACACTTCCTTGATACAGAACACTTTTCTGTCATCTCCAGTGATTACTCTGTGATCGGCAATCAACAAAAAGCCTGAGATTTTGCAGAAAAGTGCCGACAAATTCACTTAGATGTCCTTAAGCAGGATGTACACTGTGACATGCACTGATTGGTGACTGACAGTGTCATAGGTTGTCGTCAGATCCACGAAAGTTTCAGCAGTAACTTGACGGATTTCAGACTCATACTCTACGATGTAAGATTAAAGAGCTACTCTGTACTGTTTTCCCCATTTTGAAACCCTGCTTCCTCTTGTGCAAGTATTCATTTGTTGTTAGAATTATATTCAGAATCGTGAGTCCGTAGAGGTGGCTTAAAACGCCATATGGCTTAATGTTCTTCGCATGATTTGCTTCCTCCCTGGTTTAAGAAGAGCTGTCAGTCTGATACTAAAATGTAGACTTTCGCGGCCGGAAATATCGCTCGCTAGCGAGCCAGTGGGTGTGTTAGACCTTCCATCGAGCTACGGACCCCCTTGAAGATGTCTCCCGCAGTCGGAGACGAAACGTTGGGAATCGACACAGAATTCATCAACCGACCACGGCATAACAGCCCGGATAATTATAATGGATATGAGCTGTCAGTCTGCTCTTTCTCCTTATCTTCGGTATTTGGCACCTGCTCACGCAATTGCTGAAGACATATAGGATACATGCTCTTGCCATACCACCTGGACGTGATCTAATCTGCCAACAGCTCTCCTCGATAGCCTTGTTTTGACATTTGAAATGCACTGGTTCATCCAATTCTTCCCGATGTCTTTGGTGTATGGTCGGTACTTCGTATTTGACTTCTCACTCGCGAGTAGCTGGTGAGGTACTTGGATAGTAACGATATACTAGTGTGGAATTAACCTATGAGTAGTTCAATCGTTACTGAGGCGTCTCAGCCACTGATTGCTTTGTGGCTGCTCTTGGTTAGATCCAGTTCTTGTACGACTTTTTCTAAGTCTTCATTTTCGATGCTGTCAGATTCTAGTGTTGCTTGACCAGAACGATCTTTCTTCGTAGTACCGTGTCTTGCAAACCGAACAGTAAGTGATTAGGTGCCTCAATCACACGATATCGGCATTCTGGAACATTACCCTACAGTCTCAACGAGTGCATCTTGTGATACAGGAGTCGACTTGAGGCTGGACTACTGCAGCACCCAAAAAGCTTTTAAACTTCTCCCAGTAACTTTTCTTGAATTTATACCTCCTTCGAAATGGAACGCTATGATCTAACTGCTGCGTATATTGTATTTGGCAATGATTGGTAAACGCTGTGTGTTTGGAACAGAATTTACGATTACTTTTATGCACTGCTGGGATACATTGTCACTGCTAAATATCAGTGGATTATAGCCGCGTTTCCATATAACACTGTTAGATTATGTGGGTTACTTCGGTTCTTCTATAAGATTCAGATGGTTACGTACGCCCAGAGTTGTGCTGTGCCAATCTCATTATCCTGCTCTTACGCCCATGTGGTGCTGTGGGATTTAAAGTCATTAATCACTTGTTTATTTTAGCGACGGAAGTTAGTAAGCATTCTGACACTGATTTCAGAACGTGATGGTCTGTATGTCGATGTAGTTGTACAAAGCTTTCGCTTTTCAACTTCAGTGTATACCAGCTCTATTGATATAGTATCTGATGTAGGATCTGTAAATTTGCGTCAATAGAGACTGGATCTATAGCAGAAAGTAGCCAAAAGTGGTTTATGTATTCACAGAAAATATAGTGTCTACGAGAGTGGATAAAAAATAACGAAACTTATGTTTTTAATAATTGATAATACAAGTACAAGACGTTTTTCTAAATAAACCCCTGCTTTCTAAACAATTTTTTCCAGCGAATAGGTAACTTTGATATCCCGCCCTCGTTGAATGAAGTCGTTCGTGGCTGCAGCCATTTCAAGCCCAGAGTCCTCGATGAATCATTATGAACTCCCAGAGCTTCTTTGAGTGGACCAAGACATGAAAGTCACAAACAGGTAGGTGTGGGCTGCAGAGAGGGTTTTAAAGTGTTTACCACGCGAGTTGCTCTAATTTTTGTTTGGTCAGGGCTACTGTGCTGGTATATACGTCGACTTCCAGAAGAACATTCTCTTATCAAGAAGTAACTTCGTTTGCCACAAAACGCCTTTCTTAACTCGCAGTAGCATACAATTTTTATTGTCCTACATACGCGCAAATGTCGATATGCAACGCACCACGCGTAAAGGAAGAAAAAATACAGTTGCCATGAACTTTCCAGCTGACAGCCGAGACTTTATTATCGCCGATCTCCTCTCTCCCTGCTTTCTTATCTTGATTTAGGGGTGTAAATGATGCACCCACGTTTCATCAAAGGCGATAACGCGAGTCAGAAACGAAGCTCCCTCCTTGTGAAATGTAGCCAAGATACGTTCAGACCCCTGCAAACGGTTCAATTTTTGAGCAGTGGTCAAAAGAAACCCTATTTCATCTGTGATAATGGCCAGAGTGCTGTCATAACTTATCCCGACCTTATCTGCAAACTTAACGACTATCAAACGTCTCTCACGCTCTTGAAGTTCTTGAACACGGTGAATGTTGTTATATGTGATGTAGACGGAGGTTCGACGATTGCTGCTCGCATTCTCTATGTGCTCAGGGACCTCCACGAACTGCTTGTGTCAGGGAAACATTCGATAGCATAAAAGTATCTTTTCTTTGAACTAGTCATTTTTCGGAGCGAGAAACTCCACGATCCACCGTAACGTGAGTGGCGGTGTGTATTTAATGTACCAATGTTATTCCCCCTTCTTCCACATCCACTGTCGGATGGTCCGTGTGTAAAAAGAGTCGTTTTAATTGTAAGGTCTTAGACGTCAAGCGAAATTAATGCTGGAGCAAGCAGTAAGATTTCTTCGCCCATTTTGGAACGTGGGCTTCCAGAATCTTGTGAGTAGGTCTCTTCGTGATACACCATGTCTTTTCTTGTAATGTCTCCCATTGCATTTTGCTGAACTTACGTGTAACACTATCTTTCCTGTCGTATACAAAGTTGATCTTCAAATATAACAAATTCATTACGCGAAATCTTAAACACATAATTCTAATTTGAAAATATAGCTGTTTCAGTAATTCATTTCATGAAAAACTAATAACGTTGAAGACCGAGTGCTTGCCCCTCGATGTAGCACCACTTACCATAATTTTGGTTCTTGCGTTGTAAATTCTTATAAAAATAGTGGGAACACCAAAGTGAACGTTACCTTACTAGTTCGGCTCCTGTTGTATAACTGTGATATAACACAAAATAGTAACATGCAGTTCATTCCTTTGAATTCATACCATCAGTAATGAACGGTGGAACGTACTTATGAGTTATAATGGTGCTTGAAATCTACCTCAAATTTTGCAACACGACCATTCTAAATATCATGAAGTTATCGTTTGCGTTTCATGTAGTCTATTCAAGGAGACTGACAAAAATGTATTAGAAGTTCAGACTGCTTCACAATAAAATCAACGGTCTCAGAGGAAGAATGAATGAAGATCTGAGTTTCAACTCTGATCGACAGAGTAATTCTTTCTAAAAAAAATTTATGCAAAATAGAATCGGCTGTAACGTAACTGAAGTAACTATACGAGTATATGAGTGAAGTGGAATAGCTACGGCATGCGTGTATACTGATCGACCTCCAGTAGAGCAACCTCAATTCGGTACCACGACCTGATAATTATTTGTTCCATTATTTTGAGAACCATTTGTGTTTAGAAACACTTGACAATACAAAAATTCCCTTGTTACGTTTTAAGAGAAAACAATCAGAAATACTACTGTGTTATATTCGTGCTCCAGTAAAAAAAACATTTACCATGGCGGGGGAACCCAGTCCTGTAAAAATTACAGAAAATCATAGAAAGTTTACAGCATTCACTACGTACAGAGATATTATTGACAAGAATCTGAAACCAAGAAACCGGTAACTCTTAAGAAAGATAACTGGAAAAGGAACTTGTCTTCCACTATGATTTCTTTGGAAATGAAGCAGTAACTCTGCTTTTTTACATTTGTTTTGTTTTTGTAATTCTCAGCCCCTAACCACACAGTACGGTTCTTTCCAGAGAAGTGGAAAGCGAGCTGGTAATGGGCCATAGCGTTCCCCACTTGGAAATACTTAGCAGCGAATATTCAGTTCGTCATCTGCCAAAGGACTAAGGGAAGTCTCCCGAGAACCTTAGTCAGAACCATGGGATGGGAACGGCTCGAAATTTAATGCTGGGACAATGTATTCCAGGAAAAAATATGAAAGCCTTGTGTATGTAATTATTTATGTATACAACAGTGTCATGTCGATTACGTGTTACCCATATGTAGTGTTATCGTGTTGTTGTCGTTCCCTGACTGTGTGTGTCGCACGATCGGCTCTCACTCGGTTATAGTGCCTTAACGTTCTAATTGCATACGACGGCGTATTTCACAAATGTAAATGGCAAAATCATTGTACGTAAATTAAGTTGGGCCGTATTCTTCAATGCCACCTAATAGTCGCAGTGAGAAATGGGAACTAATGTAAAATGAAATACTCAATAGATATGGATAGACGTGATATAAACTGCTATACTTCTTGTTCTCTAGTTTGTATGCATGTAGCGCCCTCAGTATCTTACGAGAAGAATAAAGAAAACACAGTTAGCAGTTGTTGTAATTATGTATGTAGTCTGTCTGCATCTGAAACTGTATGGGCGCGGTGAATGAAGGTTTCGAGAAGGTCCGTGCCAGTTACTGGTAACTTGTAGAAAGGAACCCATTGAGTGCGACGTCGCAAGTGTAATCTTTAGTAAGTCTCATTTGAAAGTGTTGTGTTAACAATTATGACAGGAAACATATTATCTGCTAATAAATCATAAGCATCAGAAGGGTGACAGAAAAGGAGTGTCCGAGAGGTAAAGAAATCAACATTCTATGGGATGTATGTATTACCCTTTGTGGTGTCACCGCCAGACACCACACTTGCTAGGTGGTAGCCTTTAAATCGGACGCGGTCCGTTAGTATACGTCGGACCCGCGTGTCGCCACTATCAGTGATTGCAGACCGAGCGCCGCCACACGGCAGGTCTAAGAGAGACTCCCTAGCACTCACCCAGTTGTACAGCCGACTTTGCTAGCGATGATTCACTGCCTACATACGCTCTTATTTGCAGAGACGACAGTTTAGCATAGCCTTCAGCTACGTCATTTGCTACGACCTAGCAAGGCGCCATATTCTTCAAGAATGTATTATGAACTGATAATATTGTGAATCATGTACCGTCAAGAGCGATGTTCATCATTAATGGATTAAAGTTACGTATCAAACTAATAACGTCCGCTTTCTGAATTCTAATTCCTTGGCATGTTCCAGAGCTCACGTCAGTATACACTCCTGGAAATTGAAATAAGAACACCGTGAATTCATTGTCCCAGGAAGGGGAAACTTTATTGACACATTCCTGGGGTCAGATACATCACATGATCACACTGACAGAACCACAGGCACATAGACACAGGCAACAGAGCATGCACAATGTCGGCACTAGTGCAGTGTATATCCACCTTTCGTAGCAATGCAGGCTGCTATTCTCCCATGGAGACGATCGTAGAGATGCTGGATGTAGTCCTGTGGAACGGCTTGCCATGCCATTTCACCTGGCGCCTCAGTTGGACCAGCGTTCGTGCTGGACGTGCAGACCGCGTGAGACGACGGTTCATCCAGTCCCAAACATGCTCAATGGGGGACAGATCCGGAGATCTTGCTGGCCAGGGTAGTTGACTTTCACCTTCTAGAGCACGTTGGGTGGCACGGGATACATGCGGACGTGCATTGTCCTGTTGGAACAGCAAGTTCCCTTGCCGGTCTAGGAATGGTAGAACGATGGGTTCGATGACGGTTTGGATGTACCGTGCACTATTCAGTGTCCCCTCGACGATCACCAGTGGTGTACGGCCAGTGTAGGAGATCGCTCCCCACACCATGATGCCGGGTGTTGGCTCTGTGTGCCTCGGTCGTATTTAGTCCTGATTGTGGCGCTCACCTGCACGGCGCCAAACACGCATACGACCATCATTGGCACCAAGGCAGAAGAGACTCTCATCGCTGAAGACGACACGTCTCCATTCGTCCCTCCATTCACGCCTGTCGCGACACCACTGGAGGCGGGCTGCACGATGTTGGGGCGTGAGCGGAAGACGGCCTAACGGTGTGCGGGTCCGTAGCCCAGCTTCATGGAGACGGTTGCGAATGGTCCTCGCCGATACCCCAGGAGCAACAGTGTCCCTAATTTGCTGGGAAGTGGCGGTGCGGTCCCCTACGGCACTGCGTAGGATCCTACGGTCTTGGCGTGCATCCGTGCGTCGCTGCGGTCCGGTCCCAGGTCGACGGGCACGTGCACCTTCCGCCGACCACTGGCGACAACATCGATGTACTGTGGAGACCTCACGCCCCACGTGTTGAGCAATTCGGCGGTACGTCCACCTGGCCTCCCGCATGCCCACTATACGCACTCGCTCAAAGTCCGTCAACTGCACATACGGTTCACGTCCACGCTGTCGCGGCATGCTACCAGTGTTAAAGACTGCGATGGAGCTCCGTATGCCACGGCAAACTGGCTGACACTGACGGCGGCGGTGCACAAATGCTGCGCAGCTAGCGCCATTCGACGGCCAACACCGCGGTTCCTGGTGTGTCCGCTGTGCCGTGAGTGTGATCATCGCTTGTACAGCCCTCTCGCAGTGTCCGGAGCAAGTATGGTGGGTCTGACACACCGGTGTCAATGTGTTCTTTTTTCCATTTCCAGGAGTGTAGTTCTTCCCTCCTCACGCCAGCCTGCGTGAACTAAAAGGCGTGCATTTCGGCCTTCTCTAATAACACGGTGTTGGCTCTTCTGCCAACACAAAACCCTTCACAAATTGTACGTCGTCGACATTCAAGAAATGTTCTAAACAAACCATTCACTTGCATCTTAAACACAAAATGAAAAATTGCGCCCCACAGTAATCACAGAGGTTCACACCATCAAGATCGAAGGCGAACTGCTTGGGAGCTACAGACCGCCCAACACGTTCAGCTAGGTATCCACTCTTAAAGAATTCATATGGAATCACATTAGTGTGACGGATTGATGAGGACTGATGGAATGTCACAGCATGCACTAGAATGCGAAACAGTCTGACGTGGAGCTTATCGTGAAACTGGCTATCCTTTAAGGCGTAGGTGCAGGTGTGCGATAGTACGTTTTTTAGGCACGGAAAAAACAAACATCTAGAAGGTGAATTGGTCCAGTGGTTCAAGATGATATGGATTGCAATGTCATATGCTTTTCAGGAAAGATAGTTTGCTCTAAAGGAGTACGATTTTTATACGCAGCCTAGGAATCTAGCAAAAACAAGTTATTTTGACCAGGTATTGGCCAAAAGCAGTGCTCATACCATAGTTGTAGTTCTCTTACCTCCATTTTCCCACTCTCTTTTGCTGTGACGTAAATATTCCCTACTGGCCTTGCAGGATCACGCACACGAGAAAGAATCGTGGGGGATCGAGCATCTTCAACATCTCGCAGCACAATAAATAACTTCCCAGCCAATTTACTATCCAGATTAACAGTCAGCACAGTTGTACAAGTATTATTCAGGCACTGATAATAGTTGATCCTTATACAGATCTCTTGGTACCTCTAATTTCTAGGGTCCCTTTCATTCGCGTTCCATCGTCAAAGCCCCTTTCGTCGGAGCTGAAAAAAATTCCTTACTGAACGGTGGGATAAGTTTGTTAACTTATCCTCAAATTTCCGGCCGATTCCGCAGTTTGCTGTGCATCGTCAAGTTGATGATTTGTTTGAAATTTCTTTATCTTACGTCGTCCAATTCTGTATCATTGTTTGAAGTGGTTTTACTATCCACTGCTTCTCTTGAAATCACTGTAATCTATGTCGCCCGCAGTTTGACGTGCATTACGTAGTAGGTCACCGTCATACACATCCTGTAAATTGCATCGAACATCCTTCAAGCGCGCAAACATCGGTTTTTGTAACAAGTGCACCTTGTCCTCCCTTGAATGCCCGTAGTTTTTCTTACGCACTACACAGTTATATTGCTGCGGATTTATTCGAAATGTGTTCATAGTAGTTTTTTCACTATGCTGCGGATGATCTTTCGTGTAAGTAATTATGTTTAGTACCCGATCCTTCGACAATGATTATCCTTTTTCCACTGGAGACGGGATTTTTGGGTCCCTGTCCAACGAGGATGATGAACTACATGGCTCGGCGCCTGTTTCAGTATTACTTTCACTTATTAAGCACGTATCGTCATTGTAGCCCTCATGTACATTGTCCGCACAGAACAGCGTTTACGACACCACACATTCCAGTGACCCATCTTTCATAAACTCTAATATTTCATCTTCCTCTCTCTGCGAAATTTGTTGGACTTCTTTTCGATGCAGTGTTATTTCGGCAACTGTTGTTGTAGATACAATCCAATGTTTGCTTTGTTAATGGTTGCCATTGCTATGCTTTGTATCAACACCACTAGCCTTGTAGCACTATTATGAGTTATTCGTCGATTACGAGGTTCAACTACGCTCCGTAGCCTCATGCTATGCTCACATTGGATACCTCCAATTCCGTCCCATGTTGCCATTAGCAGCTAATATTGTGGTTACATGGTAGATAATATTTGGAAAGCGGAGATTATCGAATCTCTGAGTCACGCACACGAGAAAGAATCGTAAGGGCAGAGCATCGCCAATATCTCGCATATACGGATTAACAGTCGGCACAATTGTACAAGAATGCTGAAGGCACATAGTGCAAATGTGTTGTCAACATATTGCCAGAATACTGTAAGTTATGAAACAGCCCAGTGCCGCTTCTCACAAGTCTCCAGAAAAAAGGTTGGCCACCGACATATTTCTGCGATTTTACCGAACGAAGATGATCCGCACACTAAATAGAATAGCTCAGTGTAATTTCGGCTGTATGTATCTGTAGATAAGCTGAAAGCTCTGCTTCGAAATATCATGGTATCAAGTCAGCAATATCTGCCAGTTCTTCCATAACTTCATGGAAAAATACTCCGGGGAAACGTTAAATACTATATTTTTAAACATTGACAACGAAGGTGTGCCTTGTTTACTGTAGTACGTTAATGAGAGTCACAATAATATATTTCTACTTTGTATAAATTTATCAGACACGTAATTATGCTTATGACAAACAGAAGGCAGTTCGTAGTAATTTAATAAAAATTGCAACTGGTGCACGTGTGCATTTAAATTCTACTGCTGTAATTCGCTGTTTGAGCATTGAATCGGAATCAGTGGAATTCAGTTGAACTCTCGACATCTCCATCTCAAAGGCAAGATAAAAGGGATATAATTTCGGCTTGTAAATATACTGGAAATACTTATCATCTCCATCGGCTTAGCAACTACTTTTTCCATTTGGACAGGTAATGTATTTAATGGAGGGATGTAGTATCATCAGAAGTTCAAAATTTTCTGCTGATCTCGAGTACTTCGGCACTGCAAGAAATACAGCGTCTACAGGAATCTACACAGTTGTATTAAGAGCAGTCGTGGCACAATATCAAAGACGCTTGCTTGAAAACTAGTGACAGCGTACAATATTTATTATTACTCAGTGTTTCGGTTCTGGATTTGTTTGGTTCAGAAGATACTCAGGAAAATAATATTTATGTTACAAGGAAAAACAAAGAAACTGTATAGCACAGTCGACATTGGTGAGGTTATACGAGGTATTTAACCATCCTCGACACTTAGTGACCCCTTCCCCCCTTCCGTTAAAATTCATCCTTCACCTAACTGTCACATAGGCGCTTTATATGATGACACTTCTTTTATGCCAAGCGGTACCAGCGAATGCTCAAAATCAATAACTATAGCAATGTGGAAACAAGACATAGATCGTGTTGATCGTGATCTCTAAATCCTGGAACATGAAGTATCAGCTCACCAAAATATAGCAGCCCACATGACAGAGGTAAGTAGAAGTTTTTCCACCCAAGTATAAAGTAAGTAGCGACAAACTATACAAACAAAATTTGTCTCCTTTATGACGCCCATTGCTTACATGCAATACAGAATCCTGCGAGCTCCTTTTTCTTACCGTATGACGTACTCCCTAATCGTAATTAAAAGTACACAAGCATTAAATATAAGCATGCAAATCCTTACCCTGTTTATTGCAGAAAATCAGAATCTCAGTCCTTTATAAAACGAGTTTATTTCAAAATAGAATAAACTATTCAGGAAATAAATAAATAAATTACATAAATAAATAAATACCAATGAACAAATGCATCAAAATCATCTTTACAGAAATAGTAACACGCGAGGGGCAATAAACCCATCGTTTTACAATTTGACTATGTAACTGTAGCGACAGAGATGCATTTTCTTGGGTTTCTTAAGCAGTGGTCTCCACACTTGAGCAAGAGGTATATGTTCTTATTCTATACGTGCAAAATTTGTAGCAATTTAAAGAAACGGGTTATCTAGATATTAAGTTACATTCTGTACTAACGAACATACGATAATCGATCACACAAACATAGCGCTCAACACTATTGGTGGACACTTCATGTAAATGTACGAATTAACATGTGTAATAATTACGACAAGAAGTTTTGTACAACTAACAAATTATCAATGGCTGTGTTATTTATACGTCTAATTTGTTCTTCGAACACAAGGAAACGAAATATTTGGAAAAAAATGCACTGTGTACTTAGTAAGTATCACAGCCTGCAAAAAATAAATAAATAAATAAATAAATAAATAAATTGAAGAATAAATTTTTAAAGTCCTGTTGGCTGAAAGAAATTGTATTTGAATCACCCGTGAAGTCAACATCAGATATTAAGGAACGAAGTCATTGGATATATAAATGTCTGAAATATGTGGTATTTGCTAATCTTTTCAGTTTAATACCCATGAAAGATACTTTTTCGTGCACAATTGCCACTAAGCAATATATTTTAGCTTTTACGCCTTCTAGAATTCCGTCGGGCAATATCAGTCATTCTACATTTTGAACAAGGTTCGTAATCTGAGGTGTTTAAGATGATGTCTTGGTAATTTTCTGCGTAGTGATTGGCGATAACGAGTACCTCCACTGCACTAAAAGAACGTTGAGTCAGTGGCGCGTGTTTTGATAACATATCTATTAAAACAACCAAAAGTGCCGTAAGTGTTCCAAATCAGCACTGATGCACAACCCATTTCCAAGCCTTGAAGCACCTTCCTTTACTCTTATTGACTCGTTTTTAACTGTTGGTCGAAGCTACATCCACCTAATCAATTAAACAATAAATATAACTCACTTTACTGTCAAAGAAAGATTATACATTTCGATGTTCCTTCCCACATTCTACGAACGTAGCGTACGTTCCTCAGAAATTAATTCCTTGCCAGGTACACGCTTCACTCACAAGATACACTTGTTCTTAGAAATGGATTACATTGATCACGCCTTCCTTAACAATGTTACTTTTGAAAGGATCAAATTAATGACCATTATTTAAAAAAACAGCTTTCGGTGATTACAATAAACGGCTAATCAGTATTGCAGCACCCTGACACCACCAGGCAGTTGAAGTAAGAGCTGTAAAGATTACTTAGACAACGGCACGAGCTGGACTCACTTCAGCGCATTCTAATTTGTTAATACTTCCGCTCCTAAATCTCTTATTCATCGATTGTTATTTGGTAGAGTTGCTGGCCACGATTTTCTGTTGTAACAAGAAAATATCAGTTTGTCTTACTACACTGTCAAGGATGTAGGGCTTGTAATGTTTCCGAATTCTTAAATATTCAGATACAGTTCGTCAAAAACCCATTGCTATCAGTGACGGTGTTTTGAGCAGTTCTAGAGGGATGTAGAAAGATCAGTTAGGTCCATTATCACTTAATAGCACCAGATTACAGTTCGTACTAATCGAAGTACGAACCATAATTGACTCAGAAACGGTAATCAGTCTGTGATATCGTATGTCTGATGTTTTGGATTTTCGCCCTCAGGATGCTGCCGTGAAGCGGTATAACTGCTTACATTAGTTCTGGCCGAGGGACTAATGAGACCTTACACAGCAGGTATGGGATGTTGTACTGAATGCTCGAGAGAAACATTCCATGCTTCGACGTTACGGTTAAATGGAACAAACAGTCTAGTGCAGGGAGTAATTCAGTGATGGTTCTGAGGAAACGACTGGAATGCTAGAAGGGCAGACTGGTTTTTCCCGTCCTGGTTTTTCCCGTCCCAAATGTAGAAGCCGCTGCGGCAGACTCCACTGCGAGTGTGTTTTGCGGATTCTGTCTGGGCAGGTTGGCCGGCGTCCAGGCGGCTGAGCCATTCCAGTTCCTGGAGGGGCTGGTCGCGGTCACTGGGTCAGAGCTCGGTGTTGACGGTGCAGGCCGGGTACAGCGCCAGGCAGTCCTTCTGGTCTTGGCCGTCGCGGGCCGCCTGCACGTAGCGGTGGAAGCGCGCCACCGCCGAGTTGGCGACCGCGGGCCGCTGCAGCTCCTCGGGGTCCCTGCGGACACGTCGTAGCCCGTCTGAGAAACTGGACCGAGCCGACATTTCAACAACAAGTAAAACAAGGAGTACACCCAAAAAAAGAAATAGACGAAGTAAGTATTCCTGAATTCGAATCAAGAACAATTGCCAACATGAGGAACTTAGATGTAGATGTCCTTCGAGCTCGGTGCAGCAAAGTAGCTTAATCCTAGATTACTACACCCTTGCAAAATTTACAATTGCATTTGATGTCAATTCGCGGTTCCCTTCAATCTGGTATTGTCAATATAAGGTGTAAAACAGGACATTCTCTACTTATTTTCTATGTGACATACCACGGGAGACCTTATAATTGTAATTAACTAGTGCTTAAAATACAATTATAATTTCCTTTGAATAAAAAATGTAGTAGTAAAATTTAAAATGGTTTAATAACAATATGGCATCACCCATCCCCTTAAGGGCTCTAATGCTAAACCGCTGAACAAAGTCCAGGCCTCCAGTCCAGGTGGTAGTACAATTTAAAATGGTTTAATAACAATGTGACATCATCCACCCCCTTTAGGGTTCTAATGCTAAACCACTGAACGAAGGCCAGGCCCCCAATCCAGATAGTATACCAATATACCAGTTATGTGCCTTTCACAGTATGCTGATACAATAATTCCATACTTAGCAATCATATACATCCACTTGACTACTCTGCAGTTCACAACTGAGTGCGTGTCAGAGGGTTCTTTGAACTCCCTTCACACTATTCCTCTACCATTCCACTCTCTAATATCGCATGGGAGAAATGAACACTTAAATATTTGTGTACCAGCTCTGATTTCTCTTTTTTTTAAATCACGATGACCATTTCTCCGTCGTAGGTTGACGACCATAGAATATTTTCACATGCATCGTAGAAAGATGGTGATTAAAGTTTCGTGAAAAGATCTTGTCGAAGCGAAAAACAAAAATGGTTCAAATGGCTCTGAGCACTATGCGATTTAACTTCTGAGGTCATCAGTCGCCTAGAATTTAGAACTAATTAAACCTAACTAACCTAAGGACATCACAAACATCCATGCCCGAGGCAGGATTCGAACCTGCGACCGGAGCGGTCGCTCGGCTCCAGACTTTAGGGCCTAGAACCGCACGGGCACTCCGGCCGGCAAGCGAAAAACACCTTCGTTTTAATGATTGCATATCCGTGACACTCACTCTTCTACACTGACGCGCCAAAGAAACTGGTATAGGCATGCTTATTCAAAAAAATGAGATACGTAAACAGGCAGAACACGGCGTTGCGGTGGGCAAGGCTTATATCAGGCAACAAGTGTACTGCTACTACATTGGCACGCTATCAAGATTTAAGGAAGTTTGAATGTGGCGTTACAGTCGGTTCACGAGTGATGGGGCACAGCATCTCCGAGGTAGCGATGAAGTGGGGATTTTTCCGTACAACAATTTCACGAGTGTACCATGAAATATCAGGTAAACCATCAGATTTCCGACATCGCTGCAGCCGGAAAAAGATCCTGTAATAGCGGAACAAACGACGACTGAAGATATTCGTTCAACGTGACAGAAGTGCAACTCTTCCTCAAACTGCTGCACATTTCAGTGCTGGGCTATCAACAAGTGTCATCGTGCGAACCATCCAACGAAACACCACCGATATAGAATTTCCGAGTCGAAGGCCCACTCTTGTACCCTTGATGATTCCACTACACAAAGCTTTACGCCTCGCCTGCGCCCGTCAACGCCAACATTGGACTGTTAGTGACTGCAAACACGTCGCCTGGTTGGACGAGTTTCGTTTCAGATTGTATCAAGCGGATGGACGTGTACCGGTATGGAGACAACCTCATGAATCTACTATGTCAGCAGGGGAATGTTCAAGCTAATGGAGGCTCTGTAATTGTGTGGGGCATGTGCAGTTGGAGTGGTATGGGACCCCTGATACGTCTAGAAACGACTCTGACGGGTGACACGTACGTAAGCATCCTGCCTGATGATCTGCATTCACCCATGACCGTTGTGCATTCCGACGGACTTGGGCAACTCCATCAGGATAATGAGAGATCCCACACGCCCAGAATTGCTACAAATTGGCTCCAGAAACACTGGGTTAGAACACTTCCGCTAGCCACCAAACTTCCCAGGTATGAACATTACTGAGCATATCTGGGATGCCTTGCTATGTGCTGTCCAGAAGAAATCTCCATCCTTCGTACTGTTACGGATTTATGGACAACGCTGCAGGATTGATGATGTCAGTTCCCTCCAGCACGACTTAAAACATTAGTCGAGCCTGCGCCACGTCGTGTTGCTGCACTCCTGCATGCTCGCGGAGCCCTTCACGATATTCGGCAGGTGTACCAGTTTCTTTCGGTCTTTAGTGTATATCGCGATAATACAAAACAAGCTGCGCTTCTTCCAACTTTCTCGATGTTCTCAGTAAATCCTATATGATAAGCATCTCACACAGCACAGCAGTACACTAGCGGAGAACGAACAAGCGTAGTTACGGCAGTCTCCTTAGTAGACCTGTTGCATCTTCTACATCTACATTTACGAGCTTACTCTGCTATTCACAATTAAGTGCCTGGCAGAGGGTTCAATAAACCACCTTCAAGCTGTCTCTCTACCGTTCCGCTCTCGAACGGCGCGCGGGAAAAACGAGCACTTAATTTTTTCTGTGCGAGCCCTGATTTCTCTTTTTTTATCGTGATGACCATTTCTCCCTACGTATGTGGGAGCCAACAGAATGTTTTCTCTATCGGAGGAGAAAAATGGTGATTGAAATTTCATGACAAGATCCCGTCGCAACGCAAAAAAACCTTTGTTTTAATGATTGCCATTCCAATTCACGTACTATGTCTGTGGCACTGTCTCCTCTATTTCACGATAATACAAAACGAGCCGCCCTTCTTTGAACTTTCTCGATGTCATCCGTCAGTCCCACCTGATGCGGATTCCACATCGCACAGAAGTACTCCAGAATAGTGCCGACAAGCGTGGTGTAAGCAGTCTCTTTAGTAGACCTGTTGCACCTTCTAAGTGTTCTGCCAATGATTGGCAGTCTTTTGTTTGCTCTACCCACAACATTATGTATGTGATCGTTCCAATTTAGGTTATTTGTAACTGTAATCCATAAGTATTTAGTTGAATTTCTAGCCTTCAGGTTTGAGTGACTTATAGTGTAATCGAAATTTAGCGGATTTCTTTTATTACTCATGTAAATAACTTCACACTTTTATTTATTCGGACCAATTGACACTTTTCACACCATACATATAACTTATTTAAATCATTTTGCAATTCGTATTGGTCATCTGATGACTTTACAAGAAGGTAAATGACAGCATCGTCTGAAAATAATCTAAGATGGCTACTCAGATTGTCTCCTATGTCGTTAATATAGATCAGGAACAATGTTGTTGTGGTTCTGGTCTTCAGTCCTGAAACTGGTTTGATGCAGCTCTCCATGCTACTCTACCCTGTGCAAGCCTCTTCATCTCCCAGTACCTACTGCAGCCTACATCCTTCTAAATCTGCTTAGTGTATTCATCTCTTGGTCTCCCTCTACGATTTTTACCCTCCACGCTGCCCTCCAATACTAAATTGGTGATCCCTTGATGCCTCAGAACATGTCTTACCAACCGATCCCTTCTTCTAGTCAAGTTGTGCCAAAAACTCCTCTTTTCCCCAATTCTATTCAATACCTCCTTATTAGTTATGTGATCTACCCATCCAATCTTTAGCATTCTTCTGTAGCACCACATTTCGAAAGCTTCTATTCTCTTCTTGTGCAAACTATTTATCGTCCATGTTTCACTTCCATACATGGCTACACTCCATACAAACAGTTTCAGAAACGACTTCCTGACACTTAAATCTATACTCGATGTTAACAAATTTCTGTTCTTCAGAAACGCTTTCCTCGCCATTGCCAGTTTACATTTTATATTCTCTCTACTTCGACCATCATTAGTTATTTTGCTCCCCAAATAGCAAAACTCCTTTACTACTCTAAGTGTCTCATTTCCTAATCTAATTCCCGCAGCATCACCCAATTTAATTCGACTACATTCCATTATCCTCGTTTTGCTTTTGTTGATGTTCATCTTATATCCCCGTTTCAAGACACTGTCCATTCCGTTCAACTGCTCTTCCAAGTCCTTTGCTGTTTCTGACAGAATTACAATGTCATCGGCGAACCTCAAAGTTTTTATTTCTTCCCCATGTATTTGTATACCTACTCCGAATTTTTCTTTTGTTTCCTTTACTGCTTGCTCAATATACAGACTGAATAACATCGGGGAGAGGCTACAATCGTGTCTCACTCCCTTCCCAACCACTGCTTCCCTTTCATGCCCCTCGACTCTTTATAACTGCCATCTGGTTTCTGTACAAATTGTAAATGGCCTTTCGCTCCCTGTATTTTACCCCTGCCACCTTTAGAATTTGAAAGAGAGTATTCCAGTCAACATTGTCAAAAGCTTTCTCTAAGTCTACAAATGCTAGAAACGTAGGTTTGCCTTTCCTTAATCTTTCTTCTAAGTTAAGTCGTAGGGTCAGTATTGCCTCACGTGTTCCAACATTTCTCCGGAATCCAAACTGATCTTCCCCGAAGTCTGCTTCTACCAGTTTTTCAAATCTTCTGTAAAGCATTCGTGTTAGTATTTTGCATCTCTGACTTATTAAACTGATAGTTCGGTAATATTCACATCGGTCATCACACGCTTTCTTTGGAATTGGAATTATTATATTCTTCTTGTAGTCTGAGTGTATTTCGCCTGTCTCATACATCGTGCTCACCAGATGGTAGAGTTTTGTGAGGACTAGCTCTCCCAAGGTCGTCAGTAGTCCTAATGGAATGATGTCTACTCCCGGGGCCTTGATTCGACTCAGGTCTTTCAGTGCTCTGTCAAAATCTCCACGCAGTATCGTATCTCCCATTTCATCTTCATCTACCCTCTCTTCCATTTCCCTAATATTATCCTCAAGTACATCGCCCTTGTAAAGACCCTCTATATACTCCTTCCACCTTTCTGCTTTCCCTTTTTTATTTAGAACTGGGTTTCCACCTGAGCTCTTGATATTCTTTTCTCCAAAGGTCTCTTTAATTTTCCTGTAGGCAGTATCAATCCTACCCCTAGTGAGATAAGCCTCTACATCCTTACATTTGTCCTCTAGCCATATCTGCTTAGACATTTTGCACTTCCTGTCGATCTCATTTTTGAGACGTTTGTATTCATTTTTGCCTGCTTCATTTACTGCATTCTTATATTTTCTCCTTTCATCAATTAAATTCAATATTTCTACTGTTACCCAAGGATTTCTACTAGCCCTCGTCTTTTTACGTACTGGGTCCTCTGCTGCCTTCACTACTTCATCCTTCGGAGCTACCCATTCTTCTTCTACTGTATTTCTTTCCACCGTTCCTGTCAATTGTTCCCTTATGCTCTCCCTGAAACTCTGTACAACCTCTGGTTCTTTCAGTTTATCCAGGTCCCATCTCCTTCAATTCCCACCTTTTTGCAGTTCCTTCAGTTTTAATCTACAGTTCATAACCAATAGATTGTGGTCAGAGTCCATAACTGCCCCTGGAAATGTCTTACAATTTAAAACCTGGTACCGAAATCTCTGTCTTATCATTATATAATCAATCTGAAACCTTCTGGTGCCTCCAGGTCTCCTCCACGTATACAACCTTCTTTCATATTTCTTAAACCAAGTGTTAGCTATGATTAAATTGCGCTCTGTGGAAAATTCTGCCAGTCGGCTTCCTCTTTCATTTCTTACCACCAATCCACATTCACCTGTGTTTCCTTTTCTCCCTTTTCCTACTCTCGAATTCCAATCACCCATGACTATTAAATTTTCGTCTCCCTTCACTACCTGAATAATTTCTTTTATCTCATCATACATTTCATCAATTTCTTCGTCATCTGCGGTGTTAGTTGGCATATAGACTTGTACTACTGTAGTCGGCGTGGGCTTCGCGTCTATTTTGGCCACAATAATGCGTTCACTATGCTGTTTGTAGTAGCATACACGCACTCCTATTTTTTTTATTCATTATTAAACCTACTCCTGCATTACCCATATTTGATTTTGTATTTATAACCCGGTATTTACTTGACCAAAAGTCTTGTTCGTCTTGCTACCGAACTTCACTAATTCCGATATATCTAACTTTAACCTATCCATTTCCCTTTTTACATTTTCTAATCTACCTTCTCGATTAAGGGATCTGACATTCCACGCTCCGATCCGTAGAACGCCAGTTTTCCTTCTCCTGATAACGACGTCCTCTTGAGTAGTCCCCGCCCGTAGATTGAATGGGAGACTATTTTAACTCCGGAATATTTTACCCCTAGAGGAGGCTATCATCATTAAACCATACAGTGAAGCTGCATGCCCTCGGGAAAAATTACGGCCGTAGTTTCCCCTTGCTTTCAGCCGTTCGCAGTACCAGCACAGCAAGGCCGTTTTGGTTAGTGTTACAAGGCCAGATCAGTCAATCATCCAGACCATGGTTCAGGGAGGGGGGGAGGGGGGGGGAATAATTGAGGTCCTATAACACTTCCTTGGGGAACGCCGGATATTATTTCTGTTTTACCTGATGACTTTCCGTCTGTTACTACGGATTGTGACCTTTGTCACAGGAAATCACGAATGAAGTCGCAGAACTGAGACGGTATTCCATAGGCACGCAGTTTTGTTAGAAGACGCTTCAGAGTAACGGTGTCGAAAGACTACTGGAAATTTAAAAATATGGAATCAATTTGACATCGCCTGTCGATTGCACTCATTTCTTCATGAGTATAAAGAGCTAGTTGTGTTTCACAAGAACGATGTTTCATGAATCCTTGCTGACTATGTGTCAAAAGATCGTTTTCTTCGAGGTAATTCATAATGTTCGAACACAGTATATGTTCCAAAACCCTACTGTAAATCGACGTTAGTGATGTGGGCCTGTAATTAAGCGGATTACTCCGTTTTTGGGTATTGGTGTGACTTGAGCAATTTTCCAGTCTTTAGGTACGGAACTTTCTGTGAGCGAGCAGTTGTATACAGGGTGTTACAAAAAGGTACGGCCAAACTTTCAGGAAACATTCCTCACACACAAAGAAAGAAAATATGTTATGTGGACATGTGTCCGAAAACGCTTACTTTCCATGTTAGAGCTCATTTTATTACTTCTCTTCAAATCACGTTAATCATGGAATGGAAACACACAGCAATAGAACATACCAGCGTGACTTCAAACACTTTGTTACAGGAAATGTTCAAAATGTCCTCCGTTAGCGAGGATACATGCATCCACCCTCCATCGCATGGAATCCCTGATGCGCTGATGCAGCCTTGGAGAATGGCGTATTTTATCACAGCCGTCCACAATACGAGCACGTAGTGTCTCTACATTTGGTACCGGGGTTGCGTAGACAAGAGCTTTCAAATGCAACCATAAATGAATGTCAAGAGGGTTGAGGTCAGGAGAGCGTGGAGGCCATGGAATTGGTCCGCCTTTACCTAAACCTCGGTCACCGAATCTGTTGCTGGGAAGCGTACGAACACTTCGACTGAAATGTGCAGGAGCTCCATCGTGCATGAAACACATGTTGTGTCGTACTTGTAAAGGCACATGTTCTAGCAGCACAGGTAGAGTATCCCGTATGAAATCATGATAACGTGCTCCATTGAGCATAGGTGGAAGAACATGGGGCCCAATCAAGACATCACCAACAATGCCTCCCGTAGCACTCTCCATACAGTGACGTGGTCAACGTTACCTCGTACAGCAGCAACTTCACTGACGCTGACATTAGGGTTATCGTCAACTGCACGATGAATTGCCTCGTCCATTTCAGGTGTCCTCGTCGTTCTAGGTCTTCCCAGTCGCGTGTCATAGGCTAGAATGTTCCGTGCTCCCTAAGACGCCGATCAATTGCATCGAACGTCTTCCTGTCGGGACACCTTCGTTCTGGAAATCTGTCTCGATACAAACGTACGGCGCCACGGCTATTGCCTCGTGCTAATCCATACATGAAATGGGCATCTGCTAACTCCGCATTTGTAAACATTATACTGACTGCAAAACCACGTTCGTTATGAACACTAACATGTTGATGCTACGTACTGATGTGCTTGATGCTAGTACTGTAGAGCAATGAGTCACATGTCAACACAAGCACCGAAGTCAACATTACCTTCCTTCAATTGGTCCAACTGGCGGTGGATCGTGGAAGTACAGTACATACTGACGAAACTAAAATGAGCTCTAACATGGAAATTAAGCGTTTCCGGCCACATGTGCACATAACATCTTTTCTTTATTTGTGTGTGAGGAATGTTTCCTGAAAGTTTGGCCGTACCTTTTTGTAACACCCTGTATAATTGCTAAATATGTAGCTATTGCATCAGCATATTCTGAAAGGAACCTGACTGGTATACAATCTGGGCCGAAGGCCTTGCCTTTATTAAGTAATTTAAGCTGCTTTGCTACACTGAGGATATCTACTTCTACGTTTCTCATCTTCGCAGTTGTTCTTGATTGGAATTCAGGAATATTTACTTCGTCTTCTTTGGTGAAGGAGTTTCAAAAAACCGTGTTTAATAACTCTGCTTTAGTGGCACTGTCATCAGTGACTTCACCGTTGTTATCGCGCAGTGAAGGTATTGATTGCGTCTTGCCACTGGTGTGCTTTATGTATGACCAGAATCTCTTTGGGTTTTCTGCCAGATTTCGAGACAGAGTTTCGTTGTGGAAATTATTAAAAGCATCTCGCATTGATGTACGCGCTATATTTCTAACTTCTGGAAAACTTTGCCAATCTTGGGGATTTTGAATTTTTTAAAATTTGGCATGCTTTGTTCGTTGCTTCTGCAACAGCGATCTGACCCGTTCTAAGTGTTCTACCAATAAAACTTAGTCTTTAGTCTGTCTTCCCAACATTGTCTATGTGATCGTTTCAATCACCCGACAGTTGAAGTTTCATACCTGAAAACTCGAAAGTTGCACAGGTCTCAACCAAGTACTGAAGAAAGGAAATAGGTGTAACCCATTGACTTACATATGGCTCTGAGCACTATGGGACCCAACATCTGAGGTCATCAGTCCCTTATAACTTAGAACTAGTTAAACCTAACTAACCTATGGACATCACACACATCCATGCCCGAGGAAGGATTCGAACCTGCGACCGTAGCGGTCGCGCGGACCCAGACTGAAGCGCCTAGAACCGCTCGGCCACTGCTGCCGTAAAACTGACTTACAGACCCATATCACTAACGTCGATTTTGGAACATATACTGTCTTCGAAGAAAACGATTTATCGACACATAGCCAATACGGATTCAGAATATATCGTTGTTGTGAATCACACTAGCGCCTTATTCGCACGAAGTACTGAGTGTTACCGACAGGGGATATCAAATTGATTCCAGAATGCTTTTGATACCGTTCCTCACAAGCTACTACGGAGTATCGTCTCAGTTGTGCGACTGGATTCGTAATTTCCGTTAGAAAGGTCACAGGTCATAGTGTGTGTGCGTATTGAACCGGGGACCAAGAAACGACGGGGAGGCTTCGTCCCCGCCGTAGCCCTCAGTGGTTCACAACCCTACAACAGGCTACAGCAGTCCACTCACCCCGCCGCCGCCCCACAGCGAACCCAGGGTTATTGTGCGGTTCGTACCCTGTAGGTACATTCACATTCAGAAAAAAACAACAGAACACCATGAACGACTAGAGACGGGACATTCATATTCACAGGACATGTACATTAGTATGTTCTGCAGAATTGATTACCGTTTGATCCATGTCGGCCCGCGAGTTCAAGGCTAACATCGATATCGCGGCCCCAACGCTACGTGCTGGTAAAATGTGCCTGTGTCTGTCGTTGTAGCTATAAACCATTAGTAATGGATCAGTGTGACTTGAGCAGACACTCAGGCTGCCTCGCAGCCGTGTGCGCGAACCGTACCGTCAAATCAGTGAGTTTGAAAGCGGACAGATTATGGGTATGAGAGAATGTGATGCATTCATTCGGGAATTTGCTGCTCATGTTGGCCAAAGTGTTTCGGCAGTGCAACGACTGTGTGCAGAATGGTTCACAGAAGGCCATAGAACATGACTACGTGGGTCAGGTCACACCACCCACGTCAACCCCTGAGAAGATCGACACGTCATCCGAACGGCACTGCAGAATAGACCTGCGTCCTCCTCGGCTCTGGTGCAACAATGTTACAAATCGTACACTATCAGCGGTGACCATCCGTCGTCGTTTGTAACAGCATGAGTTACGTGTGCGTCGTCCATTTCTTCGTCAACCTTTGAAGTATGTGCAGAAACATGCTAGACGTCAATGGTGTATGGAACGATGTCACTGGGGACAGGAATGGCATCGATAGACGAATCCAGGTTCTGTTTATTTGAAAATGATGGGAACATTTTGATTCGCCGCAGACAGAGGGAGCGACATCACAGTGACTGGATTCGCGCAAGACATACAGAGTCAGTTCGCGGCCTTATGGTGCGGTTTGCTGCTGGTTACAACCACAAATTACAGTTAGTGCGTGTCCAGGGCACTGTGAGCAGTGAGATCTACGTGAATGACATTCTGCGACCCGTAGCCATACCCTTTCTGCACAACACCCCAGACGTCATTTTTCAGCAAGACATGTTGCTGCACCAACACGTACGTTCTTGATGTCACAGGATGTCAGCCTCTTGCCCTGGCCCACCAGATCACCAAAGTTGTCATCGATAGAAAATGTATCGGATATGGTGAAACGACGGATGCAGTGCTGTGACCCAATGCCAACCACCACAGATGAACTTTGGAACCCGGTGAATGCATCATGGATGGCTACACCTCAGCCATTCGCGCCTTGTACTCGTCGATGCCGTCATGCATGGAACAAGTTATCAAGGCCCAAGGTGGGCCCTGTGCTAGGCGACAGCACACATGCTGAACTGAGGTGACTGAAATGTTGTTCATTTCTGCAGAACATGTTAATGTAGATGATCTGCGAATACGAACGTCCTATCAGTAGTCATTCAAGGTATTCCGTTTTTTTTCTTCTGAACATGAGTGTATATTACTTTGTGAACTAGCATGCAAAACAGTCGATTCTTCTCCTTGCTTCGTTAATTTGTGTTAAATCAAGTGCCGTGACTGTACGCATCACGGCCATATACCTGTTGAATGATTAGGAACATATGTGATACACTCATAACATTTTGGGGAGTAATTTGTCTTTGTAAATTTCAGATTTTTCATATCACGTGTCTGTTAGTGAGTACTAAGCTCTGTATCTTACCAGAATGGAGACAACAAAGGCAGCGTCTGTCCGTTTTTTACGAAAAAAAGGCGTGCTCTCTTGTGTTGGATGGGAACTTCTACTTCTTCGCCAGTTTTTATACGATTTCAGTTGATTAACGGTGAGAAAGTGAAACATATAAAATCTTCGTATACTCGCAGTTAGAACCTAACTAGTCCACTGCATGATCACTTATTACATGCTATAGCAGAATATCATTTTTCTTCAGTCTTTTTGTTACACTGTAAAGAGATCTATGAGAAAGATTACAGGTAGGTGGCAAATAGTTTTCTTGCTCCCACAGTGCTGTTAGGATGTTCCGGATCTTGTTACGTGCAGAACAGCACAACTGATATTATGAGTTACTTATCGAATTTTCTATTTGTTGCGGAATGCGTCGGACAAGGACTTGAACATGGTCATGGTTTCGTCTTTGTATATTTTTAGGGGGCCTGACTACTCTGTATATTTTTAGTGGGTCTGATTACTCTTTTGGCAGATGCAGTTCAGTCACAGTCAGATGCAATATTCAGTCTTAGCCAGATGTAATATTCAATCTTAGCCCGGTGCAATATTCAGTTTCAGATGCACTACCAAATTTTAATCAGATATAATATTCAATCTAAGTCAGATATAATATCAAATTTTGATTAGACATGGTTGCATATTTGAGGTCAGACGGAGCGCGATCTACAACATCATAACAACTTTTCTTCACCGTATGGTAAAATCGAAGTTCAGCAGTGGTCCACCTTATCGTTGACTCAAAATAACATTTATGTGACGTGGCCTTGATTTCAACCGACCTGAGAGATGGCATACCAGTATAATTAAAGAGCGATCTACAGTTTAAGATGACCATTATATTAAATCACGTTAGACGAACTTTTTGTCCCACAGAACCTTAGTAAGATGATCCTCGAGGATGTCGAAAATGTCGTAAAGCAATTTTACATAATACATACTTACCAAAAAAAGAAGAAATATGCTAGTGTTCCCTCCGCCCCAGATCCCAGCCGAACTGGTCTTCATAGATTTCCACAAAATATGTAAATGTCAACTGAGGTGCACATGATTATTCCTAGGCTATTGTAGCCAGCCATTATCAAACAGAAAAATCATTTTACAACACTTACTTACATTACATTACTACAATGAAGATGTGCAGACGTCAGATTTTACATAACATCCACGTCATTTGATATTATTAATACTCGTAGTATAGACACGTCAGTCGATTCTGCTAATGAACCCGTCAGTGGAGCAGAAGGAGTGGGTAACCATTAAATCCTTTAGGTTCCTTTTAAACTGAACTTCATTCGGGGTAATTTTTATGGCAGCTGGCAAATTATAGAAAATATGTGTCCCTCAATAACAGGCACCTTTCTGGATCATATTAAGTGACTTTAAATGTTTGTGTAGAATATTCCCATTCCTCGTATTGATTACACGAACTGAGCTGTTGGTTTTTTACAACCAAGTTATTCTTCATGGAAAGCAGTAGTTAGTACCCCAGCTCCCTGAACGGACCTCTGCAGCAAATAAATCGTATTAGACGCTTTTGTACTCAGAAGACTTTAGCATGGCTCGATGGGTTACTCCAGCAAGTGATCCCACTTGACATTATGGAATGGAAGTAAGTGAAGTATGATAGCTTATTTTTTTTACATCAGCTATGTTTGGCATATCTGCACTACAAAGAAAGATTTACCTAGGCACTTGAGCTGTTCTGTGGTATGCTTCTTCCAATTGAATTTATTATACAGTTGCATTCTCAAAAATGTAACACTGCCGTCTCTTCTATCTGCTTGTGATATTTTACACAAATATTCACGTAGAAACAGTTAAAAACGCTTTTTTACTTATTCTTTGCGACTGTTTTCAGTTAAACCATCTTCAGAGAAACTGATAGCAGAGAAGAATGAAGAGAATCTTACAAATACATGAAACTAGTGACAAGCCCTTGGTTTCTACGGACGGACGCCTTGTCTGGCGTAGCGGCAATTTTGTATAGGATAAGTCCGAGAGAATTGGATCAATTTTTTTCCTCAACATAAAATTTGTGTGGTTTCAGCTTTTCTCTACTTCTGACAGCATGATCCTATAAGTGTCATATAAACTGAAGTACAACATGTTACTGAGGCACTGCCACTTAGAATACAAGAGATATGCTAAATGAAAATACATGCATGGGTGAGTTGAATCAGTGTACTGGGAGAGATGGATCATATAAGAAAGGCTTTACACGAAGAAAAGGGTAAATTAAAATTATATATTTTTATTTCCAATATGCTGTACTGAATACAGGATTATACTATTAAATATTTTAATCCAAAATAGTTTTATCAGTTTATTTTAAATCTTGATTCAACATTGGCTTTTCTATTGAGATGTTGGTTTTATTCAACCATTAACCTATCTTTCTCTCTGTGGTGTCACCGCCAGACACCACACTTGCTAGGTGGTAGCTTTTAAATCGGCCGCGGTCCGCAAGTATACGACGGACCCGCGTGTCGCCACTGGCAGTGATTGCCGACCGAGCGCCGCCACACGGCAGGTCTAGAGACACTGACTAGCACTCGGCCCCAGTTGTACAGCCGAATGGCTAGCCATGGTTCCCTGAGAATTACGCTCTCATTTGCCGAGACGATAGTTAGCATAACCTTCAGCTACATTTGCTACGACCTAGCAAGGCGCCATTACCAGTATAGATATTGAGATTCTATTAATGTCTGTTCTACAAATGTCGATTAAAGTTAAGTATTCCAGAAGCTACGTACTTTTCTTTATAGCATTCATTACGTATCCTGTTTCAGACCCCACGCCAGCCTGCGTCAGTTTAAGCGCGTGCCTTTCGGTTTCCTCTCATTGTGTCTAGGCTGTCTTGTCTAGACACAACACTCTCACCATAGCATTTACACTTATTACCAAATTTTAAACAACGTTCATGTTACCATCGTGAACGGGAAACTTATTGAATCCAATCCTCTTTTTTATTAGTATAGTAATAGCTTTCTCCAGACTCAACACACTCTTCTCCTTCCGAGTCATCAAAATTACTTTCATAATCTTTTGCAAAGTTTTCAGTGTTATAGATTTCTGCATATAATAAACACTGTGACTTATTTGCAGTACTTTCCGTTTTTTAGCATTTTCGCTTTATTTTTCTCTTCGGTATTATTTTACTTTGGTGATTTTTTACCGTTTTATGGTAACGAAATGTGGCTGTGGGAAAACCGGACCAGAAGAGAATCGAAGCATTTGAGACGTGGAGCTACAGGTGAATGTTGAAAATTGGGTGGGCTGATAAGGTAAGGAATGAGGAGGTTCTGCTCAGAATCGGAGAGGAAGGGAATATATGGAAAACACTGACAAGGAGGAGGGACATGAAGATAGTACATCTATTAAGACATCAGGGAATGACTTCCATGATACTAGGGGGAACTGTAGAGGGCAAAAACTGTAGAGGAAGACAGAGATTGGAATACATCCAGCAAATAATTGAGGACATCGGTTGCAAATGCTATTCTGAGATGAAGATGTTAGGACTGGAGAGGAATTTGTGCCGGGCTGCATCAAACCAGTCAGAACACTTACGACCAAAAAACAAAAACCTTTTTCCTATTTCCTTTCTTTTCTTATCCTTCACCTTCTTTACAGTTTCAGTATTTTCTGTAGATTTTAGCTGTTTGGATTCAGTTGCTGCTTCCTCTTAAAATTCATGATTTTGTCAATAGAGAGAAGGTGACATTTCTTCCAAAAGTTTTATCTGTGTTGGCTTCAGAGTAGTCATTTTTGAAGTGGTAATCGTGGAAGTTTTAGGTGTAATAGGAGTGGAGTTCGAAGTTGTGTCAGTGGAGGAATTTCATTTTCTCAAATAACTCTGCTCTTTTGATGTTCTTGGGATCACTAGGCATTTTGATGACCTTTGAAGTAGTTAGTTCACCTGTGTGTGAGATTCTGCTCCTCCATTTGTTAGTAACAGACGAATTTTCAGACAAATAAGCATAGGATGGGGTTTTTCAACATGTCTTGAAACTAAATTTAATTGTAGTTCATCTTTCCCGTATAAAAACACCATATCTCTCCCAAATAACACTGGTATAAAATCAAATCTATTAAAACTACCAACGAAAATCATTAAAGATAATAAATTCAAGCTAACCCAACTTCCTCTTCCGAGTGTCTGGGAGGCATGGATCACCCCGAATTCTATCTGCAGGCTAGTCTCATGCCTACACATTTGTTAAGCTCGAAGTAAAATACTGAATCAGTATTGTGCAAACGAAGCCTTAATACTAAATTATGTAACTACTCGATGAAATATTTTGGCGTACGAAAATGGAGAAAGTGATTTTTCTCCAGAGTTGACACGAAAATGTCAACAAAACTTTTGCACCACGTTTTTCCACAAAAGAGCTTCCTCATAAGTGGCGGTAGCCGCTCTCTAGCGCCTCATTTGTGAAATACGCCACTGGTCTATCTCACCCAACGGTCCAGCTCACCCGGACTTACACAAGGGCCCACTGCTTAGAACTATGATCAAAACTAAGAGAGTAACGATAGGAAAAGTGCATTTTAACTCCAAATTCTAGTTTCATATAACAAACGATTTGTAGAGCGCATGCCAGGTAACATATCTGGAGGTACAAGTTAATCAACAAACGGCATTAGAGTTCAGTAAATTTATAAATTATGGTGGGAGACCTTTTTTGTGAAGCAGTCTATCTATTACTGACAACCATATTAAAATCCCTGAAGTATTACCTCAGATAGCATTCATACACAGACGGAGAAACCTTTCAGGAAAATTGGAAATTTGTGGCATGTTCTGTGGGACCAAACAGCTAAGGCCATCGGTCTCTAGGCTCACACACTACTTAAACTGACTTACGCTAACGACAACACACACACCCATGCCCAAGGGAGGACTCGAAACTCCGACGGGTGAAACCGGGCGCCCTAAGACCGCACGGCTACCCCGCGCGGCACGTATCAGGCAACAAAAGAACTGACGACAGCCGAAGTAGAGGGACATAAAATATAGAACGAAAATAGTGAGAAACCCTTTCTGAGGAAGAGAAATTTGTTAGCATCGAATACAGATTCATATGTAAGGAAGTCTTTTACTGAAGATTTTTGTCTAGTAGTGACCGTGTACGGTGGCGAAACATGGACATTAAACATTTCAGAAAAGAAGGGAACAGAAACGTGAGAAATGTGATGCTACAGGGGAATGCTAAAGGTGGGATCGGATAATTAATTAGTAGCTACTGAATCAAAGTGAGAACAAAAAAATTGCACAAATTGAAAAAAACTACGGGACCTGTTGATGAGAGAAATACTGAGGTATCAGAGAAACGTCAGTTTGGTATTGAAGGAACGTGTGTTTGTGAATATGTGTGTGTGGTGGGGGCGGGGGTTAGGGCTAAGCTGTGTAGAGGAAAATGACGGTAAGCTGCTTAAGATCGAGTAGTTGTGCAGAGAGTAAATGCTTACGCAGATAGACTAGTTTGGAGATTTGCATCAAATCAGTCTTCCTACTGACGACGACAACACTAAGTAGGTGTTGGTCAGCTGTTTAAAATAAGTAACTTGCGACTGTGCAGAAACAAGTCTTATATGTGGTTACCTTACCTCGTATAGTTTAGAAATACATTAATTCAATGTAAATAAAATAAGTAACAGGTTAATGAAATCAGTCAGAATTTAAGAATATAATGGAAAGTTGTCAAACAAGTTTTATAGATTCTGTGCCTATTATTTTGCGGAAACCAGCTTTATAATAAGGCCACCCAAGTCGCTTTTTGAATGCTGTATGTAGTGATGTGTAATATCTATATTGGCACTATACTACAAAAATCGTTTTACAGTGTGTGTAGAGGTACGTTGTTAACTACTGTCTCTCCGCTGACCCTTTTCCCTGTTCCAGTCGTTAATAATCCGCGGGTACAGCTGCTTTTGATAAGCCTTCCCGTGACCTACACTCCTGGAAATGGAAAAAAGAACACATTGACACCGGTGTGTCAGACCCACCATACTTGCTCCGGACACTGCGAGAGGGCTGTACAAGCAATGATCATACGCACGGCACAGCGGACACACCAGGAACCGCGGTGTTGGCCGTCGAATGGCGCTAGCTGCGCAGCATTTGTGCACCGCCGCCGTCAGTGTCAGCCAGTTTGCCGTGGCATAAGGAGCTCCATCGCAGTCTTTAACACTGGTAGCATGCCGCGACAGCGTGGACGTGAACCGTATGTGCAGTTGACGGACTTTGAGCGAGGGCGTATAGTGGGCATGCGGGAGGCCGGGTGGACGTACCGCCGAATTGCTCAACACGTGGGGCGTGAGGTCTCCACAGTACATCGATGTTGTCGCCAGTGGGCGGCGGAAGGTGCACGTGCCAGTCGACCTGGGACCGGACCGCAGCGACGCACGGATGCACGCCAAGACCGTAGGATCCTACGCAGTGCCGTAGGGGACCGCACCGCCACTTCCCAGCAAATTAGGGACACTGTTGCTCCTGGGGTATCGGCGAGGACCATTCGCAACCGTCTCCATGAAGCTGGGCTACGGTCCCGCACACCGTTAGGCCGTCTTCCGCTCACGCCCCAACATCGTGCAGCCCGCCTCCAGTGGTGTCGCGACAGGCGTGAATGGAGGGACGAATGGAGACGTGTCGTCTTCAGCGATGAGAGTCGCTTCTGCCTTGGTGCCAATGATGGTCGTATGCGTGTTTGGCGCCGTGCAGGTGAGCGCCACAATCAGGACTGCATACGACCGAGGCACACAGGGCCAACACCCGGCATCATGGTGTGGGGAGCGATCTCCTACACTGGCCGTACATCACTGGTGATCGTCGAGGGGACACTGAATAGTGCACGGTACATCCAAACCGTCATCGAACCCATCGTTCTACCATTCCTAGACCGGCAAGGGAACTTGCTGTTCCAACAGGACAATGCACGTCCGCATGTATCCCGTGCCACCCAACGTGCTCTAGAAGGTGTAAGTCAACTACCCTGGCCAGCAAGATCTCCGGATCTGTCCCCCATTGAGCATGTTTGGGACTGGATGAAGCGTCGTCTCACGCGGTCTGCACGTCCAGCACGAACGCTGGTCCAACTGAGGCGCCAGGTGGAAATGGCATGGCAAGCCGTTCCACAGGACTACATCCAGCATCTCTACGATCGTCTCCATGGGAGAATAGCAGCCTGCATTGCTGCGAAAGGTGTACTAGTGCCGACATTGTGCATGCTCTGTTGCCTGTGTCTATGTGCCTGTGGTTCTGTCAGTGTGATCATGTGATGTATCTGACCCCAGGAATGTGTCAATAAAGTTTCCCCTTCCTGGGACAATGAATTCACGGTGTTCTTATTTCAATTTCCAGGAGTGTAGAATCTTTCTAATTTTATCTTAATCGTCTTTTCGCAGGATATACGTAGAAGGAAGCAATGTATTCATTGACTATTCTAGGAACGTTCGCTCTCGGAATTTTTAACAGTTACTATGCCGTGGTGCAGAACACCTCTGTTGTAACGTCTGCCACTTGAGTTGGCTGGGTATCTGAGTGACGCTTTCGTGTTTACTAAATAAAATGTACGGAAAATCGCTGTTTCTTCAGTCGCTTCTTTATGGATCCTGTTTCATAGCATGCCAGACCGATTATATTCAAGTACTGATCGAACAAAGGTTTTGTAAACTAACTTCTTTGTGGGTGGACTACACTTCCTGAGGATTCTTCCAACGAGTCTGTCTCCCTTACATGCTGATATTTGTCACCATGGTGACGAAAGTCGATACTCGCAGGAGCAAACATGAACTGCGTCAAAAGACTTTCGGAGGTCGTTCAACTTACTCTCTGATTATTTTGGTATAAAGTGCCCGTGGACCCCGCCGTCTCGTTACAGCTTAATTACTTTTCGTCTAATTTCTTACCTCCGTTTATCTTTGTACGTGTGTTTCAATGAAAATAGCTTGCAATGAAAATAGCTACACAACAGTGCAAAACTCGATGTTAAGCGCTGCATTCCTTGCTCGGAAACAAATTAGTTTCACTCTTCAACTGCTATCAAGTTTGCATTCAATACTGCTCAGCTCTATCGCGCTTTTGTTTTTTTTCGGCTGGGTTAGTTGAACGTTAACAGTGACACGCAACAGCATGTATAGATTTATGTATAGAGTCTGATGTTAACCTCGCGTATTAGTCCAATAAAAGCACTACAAGAGCTGATCGTGCAGTTAGGTTAACTACGTCGCAATATTTTTGCATCTGAGGGTTGTTTTATTACTCTGCGTACTGTTATGTACATTTTGGTGATTGCATAGTACAGGCTTTCTCAATAAACGTATTTTCCAGAAAAGAAATCTGGCTTAATAAATGAAATAAATTATAATTATGTGACTATTCTGTAACGAGCCCGAGACGACGGGACCCTTGTACGAGAATTTCCCTGAACAGTTTACGAAATTTTATCCTTGAAGTTCAGGTTCCTTGTATGTATTTTTACAGATTTTCTTCTTCCATAACAATGATTCAAATGGCTCTGAGCACTATGGGACTTAACTTCTAAGGTCATCAATCCCCTAGAACTTAGAACTACTTAAACCTAACTAACCTAAGGACATCACACACATCCATGCCCGTGGCAGGATTCGAACCTGCGACCGTAGGGGTCGCGCGGATCCAGACTGTAGCGTCTAGAACCGCTCGGCCACCCCGGCCGGCCTTCTTCCATATAACAGTTTAATTGAAATAGGTCACTGCGAACAGATAAAAATGTCGACTTGAGTTGGTTCTTGATTATCAATCACTGAGGGTTTATAGGCGAAATTATTAAAACTTTGGATTTCATTACACGTGTGCGAAAATCAGGAGCTCTTACAGTTGACAGCGTTTGATATAAAGACTGATGGGTGACCTTCAACATAAACAATCGAAACTTCATTTGTAAAGACGGGCGAATGTCCTGATATTTTTCGATTACATCGCAGACAGCACTCACTGGAATTAGTCACATCCGTAAAACATCTAAGGTACTGTAATATGACTTACTCACCTAAGGCTAGTTGTTGGGAAACAGATGCCAGACAGAGATTCATCAGAGATGAACGTCATGCGCGAAGGAGATACCCCATTCTTAATCAAAGGTACGCGATTGATGTCTTGTTTTTAGCGAGAATGAGCGTATCACAGACCATATCAACAACCCGATGAGAGACGCTGAAGGAAAGGTTCAAAATGGTTCGAATGGTTCTGAGCACTATGGGACTTAACATCTCAGGTCATCAGTCCCCTAGAACTTAGAACTACTTAAACATAGCTAACTAAGGACATTACATACATCCATTCACGAGGCAGGATTCGAACCTGGGACCGTAGCGGTCGCGCGGTTCCAGACTGAAGCGCCTAGAACTGCTCGGCCAGAAGGAAAGGTATTCTACATCACGAAGGAACTATCATCTCAAACTGAGTCGAGAAACATATTATTGTTCTTCATAGGTATCACTGATAGTGTCTGTGACATTAGTTCGCGAATAGCATGGCAAGAGGAGAGATGGTAGAAGACTTGTGCTCCACCAGACATCATATAGAGGCTTCAGGAATAATTATCGAGATGTAGGGGAAATTTGATATCTTTCACATGCTGTTGAATGCTATTGAGTTTTTGGGGTTAACCATTGACCAAACCCTGAACAAAGAGATCTGATAGCTATGGTAATGACTGGCGTCATAATCCTCCAATCTACAGACTACGAGACATAAATGTTAGAGGTTATTCTAATTTAATTTATTTCTGTTTAACTCAACATAGCACACGCTTACAATAATCAGATATTAATGTAATGAAGTAGTAGTCAGTGATTAAGGACTGAATCATCCTTTCATTTGCCTTGAGAAAGAAATCCAAATTCCAAACTACCGAAAGGAAAGCTCGCTTCTGCTGAATACGAGAACAGTGATTTTACCTGCTGCACTTCTCGCTGGGCGATAGTCGTTCGTATCTTCGCTGTTTTTTCACAAACATGGACATAGGAACAATACTTGATACTGTGTTCCTCTATCTCTGATATTCTCCTTAGGTACTTTTCCTAAAGCGCTTGCATTTGGTGCCAAAGATCGTTTGTCCACTCAGATAGCGACATGATCTTTGCCAGTAAAACGTCACGGTGTCGTGGAGCTTAGCATTTATAGATTACCGAAGGTCACGAAAGCAGCATTCAAGGCAGTCAGTTACTTCTTAAACAGACGAAGATAATGGGATAAATCTCAATTTTTTGTGCGGAAGGGACCGTGAACATTAGATACAGCTTAATTTGTGCATCATTACGGGATTAATTGAACTTACTGGCTATGATTGGCAGTACATGATCATGACAAGAGAAAGCCCTTACTTGGACACTAGCTGGGTTTCCGTGTCTTTTGCCGTCAGGCGACAACGCCCCTGAAACGAGAATCGAGGTTATGTGAAGATGACTGGTATTAGTTGAAACTGGTAAGGATTTTGCGATGAAAACTGTGATAAAAGTGATTTTATGAATCTTCTCTGTGTTCCGTATAAGCTACGGAACTGCGGATGATAATATGTGACTCATTCCGCCGGAGCCTGGACTTTCAAATGGCAAACGGTCCAAGCCCAAGGAGGTTACTAATACGTACGCTGTCGTTACAGTGCCAATTAGCGTCTACTCGTCAGACGTTGCCCGTCTACCAAGGAGACAGTGTCGGCACATCGACCCACTGTCACCAAGTGCTAAGTGAGGGAGCTGCTTCCAGGAAATGTGTGCCGTTTCTCTCTTAGTGAGGTAACAGTATTACTAGTGGACAGTAAAGAGAGGATTTTTTAAAAAGTAGGAGCTGAAATTAATCTAGTACCTTACGTCAAGTAATAAAGTAAACTTAGTAGGTAAAGGAAAATGACCCTCAGCCTTTCTAGTGCTTGAGTTTACATGTTTTCCATCATTTAAAATCTCACAAGGGAAACGTACACTCGCAGAGTGACCGAATTTATTAATCTTTGCGACAATTATAGTGGTACTAAGATGTAACAATCAGCGCTCTTGTACGATGCTACTCGCAAATGTTATCGTGAAACCAAAAATCCAAATTGTGTGAGCCTGTTCAATACTCTATCGAGGAACAATAATAATAATGACAGTCATTATGGTACATTAGTGGATCAGTATAACAGAGGTGTTACAAGGAATCGAAGCGAGTGTTTCTTTATCGATCGTATGCGGGTATCGCAGTGAAGTCGTAACGATCGATACCTGCTTTGAATGACGTACCCTGTATTAGCGATAGGCAGATGAAAGTATTGATGCATAAATGTTTATTTAATCACGTTTCTTATTTTATCTCGTTTAAACCTCACAACTGTTGTATCATAATGATGCTTGTTATTATTATTACTACTACTACTGCTAATATTATTATTATTATTATTATGCACCACTACGTAATCGTGATTCGTCGAACCATTGCCCTTGAAGAGGAAGGAAAAAAAAAATGACGAGATTCGAACATAGGGCTACTCGTAAGGAATTCAACAACCTCCTAAAACATTGAACTTCGTTTTCTTAAAACGTTCGAAATGCAAATCGCACTAGATGAACATTTATTACATGTAAATATAAACTACAATCGTGCGCGAGATAAGCAAAATCTGTGGCCCATTGGGTATGGTCTTCCCTTGTCGAATGCATCTTCCACTTCAGTTTATCTCAGTCATCATATTCATTGTTAACAGCTATCAGTAGTTTAGAAGAAGACACAACTTGAAACCAGTGTAGAGAAAAGGCACTTGCGACATCAGATTGTCATTATGCGAATAATACGAGGGTCGCAGGGAGTCCGAGCGGTCATGAAATTAAAGCTACAGTGAAAATCCGATCAAGCATTTCAGTTTTGAGCGCACGGTGAGCGAATAAATCTTCAAAAAATGGTTCAAATTGCTCTGAGCACTATGGAACTTAACATCTGAGGTCATCAGTCCCCTAGAACTTAGAACTACTTAAACCTAACTAACCTAAGGACATCACACACATCCATGCCCGAAGAAGAATTCGAACCTGCGACCGTAGCGGTCGCGCGGTTCCAGACTGAAGTGCCTAGAACCGCTCGGCCACCGCGGCCGGCGCAAATAAATGTAGCTAGAACAGTAGAGTGTACTATGAAGTGTGAAGTGTGTGCTGTCATTCGCTCAAGGGTTTCGCCTCAATTTATGTAGCCCAAATGTCGTAATTGTTATGCGTGACAGCAAAGTGCGGCAACGTTGTAGAAACTCACTTCAATTGCAACAAAGGCTCTCCTGCAACGTACTCGATGGGAAGTGCCTGATCACCCACAATTTCATCTCCGCTGGCTATGAGGACGTCAGTTCGGCACGGCAAACGAGCTGCAGACTAGGGCAGGTTATTGTCGGAAAGCCTAAGCAGCTGCCTTCTATGACGAGGGTATTGGAAAGCCGGTACAACGCTACGACAAATGTCTAACTCGGAACGGCGACTATATAGAGAACAAATTGTTGGAAGATATAGCCAAATGCCGCAAATAAAACATTTTTGATTGTCACTGTGTTTTACGTTTCGCGGCCGACCAGAGGTTGGCATGAAAAAAAGAAAGACAGCTCTCGTAAATTACTTGACGATTTTCCTTCATTTTAATATGGCTTACACAAAATAAGTAAGCGCAGAGCACGTTACTGACTGTACAGGCAATTTCATCACATTATCTGTATGGCCAATATGATAACTAATCGTTCCAATGCAATACTGAATCTATCTGCGTAAGCAATCTACCACGCTGAACGTAGATCCTCCACGGTCGTTTAAATATGTTAATTGTTCTCTTGAATGGAACAGAAACCAGAAACTGTCCAAGCAGTGATGTCAGCGTGAATGTCTACGAAAGAGATGAACAAATGCGCAGTATGGCGCGGAGACGGATTGTATAATATCTTAAACAACTAACAAAGTTAGGTGTCTGTTAGCAGCTGTCAAGTTATTCATGAAGTGAATATTTGATCTCTATATCCCTCTCTCTCTTTTTCTCCTCGCACGCGCGCTTGTGTGTGTGTGTGTGTGTATTTACCTTTCTCTAGGAACACTTCGCGAACAAAAAAAATCTACTGACCCCTATGACTGTTCATTACAAAGACACCAGGCATGTAGGTAACAGCTACTGTCCCAGTTGTTCAAGGAATCTTCGCCACCAAGGTCTGATCCTCTCAATGATACTCTGAAGTTGGAATAATGTTTCTGTTTTACTGAAGCATGGTGAATGACTGACTCCAGTGTATTTGCCGGAACACTTTGCACGTTTCTGACTCTTTTCATTCATTCTAAAAGTATGCGACGAGATTCAGGCAGGTTAGCATATTCTCCTGATTTTCTTCTGACTGCAATGTTAAGGTCCTTGCATCATGGGTGGAAGTATTATTATGTTGCTATAGAAAAGATCTAGAAATCAAAGTGTTGCCGTAGCGTATGGGGCATACGTTACAGTTTACAATGATTACACAAATTAAGACTTAATGTTTGACTTTGTAGCGGCATGTGCGTTGGTTAAAAATTCGTGTCGGGTTGAGCCTCGAGGTCGAAGCCCTTGCTTTTAATGGGAAACATTCATACATGTCTCACTATCCGCTTCCATAACGTCAAGGTCGTCGGTGACAAAATTGTCGTTTGAACGTAAGTATTTAAGTTCCAGTGGGACATCACCTGCACGGAAAGGTTTTTCACCACAAGCATCCTCCAGATCACTCAGTCAGTGTGAAACACAAATACATTGAGCTGACAAAAGTCGTGGGATGGCAGTGATATCGCGTGCACAAAGTACGAAACGGTAATGAATTGCCGGAGCTGTTATTTATACTCAGGCGGTTCATGTGAAAAGCTTTCCGACGTGGCTATGGCCGCACGACGCAAATTAACAGACACCGATCGTGGAATGATAGTTGGTTGTAGACGCATGGGACATTCCATTTCGGAAATCGTTAGGGAATTCAATATTCCGAGATCCACATTGTCTAGAGTGTGCCGAGACTACCAAATTTTAGGCGTTACCTCTCAACACTGACAACGCGGTGGCCGACAGCCTTCACTTAACGACCAAGACCAGCGACTTTTGCGTATAGGTGTCAGTGGTAGCAGACAAACAGTACTGCGCGAAAGAACCGCAGGAAACAATGTGGGGCGCACGACGAACGTATCCGTTATGACAGCCCGGCGAAAATGGTTGAAATGGCTCTGCGCACTATGGGACTTAACAAATGAGGTCAACTACTTGAACCTAACTGACCTAAGGACATCACACACATCCATGCCCGAGGCAGGATTCGAACCTGCGACCGCAGCGGTCGCGCGGTTCCAGACTGAAACGCCTAGAACCGCTCGGCCACACCGGCCGGCAGTCCGGTGAAATCTGGCCTTAATAGGCTTATGTAGCAGACGACTGCAGCGAGTGCCTTTGCTAACAGCAAGTCGCCTGCATCGTCTCTCCTGGGCTCGTGACGACGTATGTTGGACGCTAGACGACTGGACAGCCATGGCCTGGTCAGGTGAGTCAGGATTTCAGTTGTTGGAATCGATAAGCTGTGATGATACAGTTCGAATGTGGCGCAGACGCACTATGCCATGGACCCAAGTTCTCAACAATGCACTGTGCCAGCTGGTGGCGGCTCCGTAACGGTGTGGGCTGTGTTTACATGAAATGAACCGATCATGTTCGGCCCCGGTAGCTGAGTGGTCAGCGCGACAGAATGTCAATCCTAAGGGCTCGGGTTCGATTCTCGGCTGGGTCGGAGATTTTCTCCTCTCAGGGAGTGGGTGTTGTGTTGTCCTATTCGTCATCATTTCATCCCCATCGACGCGCAAGTCGCCGAAGCGGACTTAAATAGAAAGACTTGCACCCGGCGAACGGTCTACCGGACGGGAGGCCCTAGTCACACGACATACATTCATTCAACCGATCATTGACTGAAATGGTTATGTTCGGCTACTTCGAGACGATTTTCAGTCATTAAGGGGCTCCGGAACGCCCTATACTTGCAATGTTAAAATAACACTTATAAATTACATCTTTCCTCACAAAGTATTTGAGGTAGGAAGTTGAACTTTTTACAGATTATTTATTAGAATATGGGCTACAACTTAACACAGGGGTTTTACAAAATTTTAGTTCAGTTATTAAAGATGATTTTTTTTCAATTGTAATGAAAATTCACAACATTTTTTGCAATTTTTTATTTATATATTCAAAAATATAGAGTTTTTTGGAAAAAGGCTGTGTTAAATTATGCAGAAGGTACTGTGTAACATTTAGTGAAAGTTTGAAACAAATATGTTTGGAAGATCCTTAGAAAACATGTAATTAGTATGAGAAAATAAAAGTTTTGGGAATCGAGCGACAAAGATTGTATTTACTTTTTAGTGCATTCCAGGTCCATAGGATGGATTATCTTCATCCTCTGCAAACTCCTCCTCCAGCTTCCTCTTGTTCCTCCTCCTGTTTACTCTTGCTTGTATTTCTAGACTCTTTACAGCCCTGTCTGCAGCCCGAAGGCGTTCCTCGTCTAAAGCAAGCATCGCTCGTACCATGTTAGAACCTATCTTCATTCCCATATTTCTAAATACCTTGCACCTTACAATGTTGCCATCATTGATAGTCGCAACAGCAACTTTACTTTTACTCATTATTATACTTCAAGAAAACAGAGACTCAAGAAACAGAATTAATTACGAATATTTTCGAGATAACGACAGAGTAAATAAACATGAAACAATCGACAATCACACCAGCGATATATATTGAACCATCACAGGTTAGCCACAACACATACTTTATCTCACATCACTAAAATGTACCTGATGAACACGGACGTTAATAATAACACCATTTGACAGCAGTTTAACAGCGCCACAGTAGGTCACGCCCATGTAGAACACATTTCAAAAAAAATTTAAAAATAGTTGTAGTCTTCGGAATTGAATAAATTATATATCTATTAAAAGATCTGCAGATTCAGAAAACGCAAAAAAGTAAAAATTGAACTTTTCATGATTTTGAGCCTTTCCGGTGCCCCTTAATGGACCTGATGTTCCAAAACAAAGATTGCATTTATTTGGATGACAATGCACTATGTTCCGGGACACAATTGCTCGCTATTGTTTAGAAGAAGATTCTGGAAATGATTTTGCCACCCCATGAATCCCACCGAACAATTATGGGACATAATCGGGACGTCAGTTCGTGCACAAAATCCTGTACCGACAACACTTTGGCGATTATGGACGTCTATAGAGGCAGAAGGCTCAGTGTTTCTGCAGGGTACTTCTGGCGACTTGTCGATTCCTTGCCACGTCGAGTCGCTGCACTACGCTTGGAAAGTGGAGGTCCGATACGACATTAGGAGGTCATGACTTTTGTCACCTGAGTGTTCAGTTACCGCGATTCAAAACACAATTAGTTGATTTCTACCCTGTGCCACTTTAAATTGCTGCTCCCGTGTTAGCAATTTAATTACCCTCTATGGATGTATATAAATGTGCGCTTGTCATTTTAAGATGTTCATGTTGAGTAAATGTTTAAGGAGATCTGTCATCAGTCTGCTGTCCTCCCTCCCTCCCTCTCCACCTCCCGAATGTCTGTGTGTATAGAGTAAATTCTGTGTGCAAGTTCGCCTGCTTAGCTGAGTGGTAATGTGCTTGCCACCCATGCAGCGGGCCCGGGTTCGATTCCCGTCCGGGTTTGGTATTGTCTCCGATCGTGGACTGGGTGTTGTGTTGTTCTCATAATCATTTCATCCTCATCACCGGTTCGCAAGTCGCCCAGTGTGGCGTCGACTGCAATAAGACTTGCACATGGCGGCCGAACTTCTCCGACGAACAATGCCATACGATCATTTCATTTTTTTCTTTTTTCGTGTGTGCAAGTGTGAGAAAGTGTACTAAATGTTTTCCTAGCATGTACCTGATGCCGAATATGGGAATCAGTCCGATATTCAGCTACCGCGAAGACCACATCCAGACTGGCCGGCCCACCAACACCTCGTTGTCAGGTGGGCGGATTTGATCCGGGGCCAGCTATCTCCCCGTTTCTGAAGCTGTCGCGTTAACACGCGTAGCTACCCGGGCGGGTTTATTTTAAGATGTAACGGCCGTCGTAGTAGACGCAAGGGAGAACAACGTTCCATACTCGACAGTGATTCGAAATAACATTACTGCTTTTTACGTGTCAGGTGCACGTTTCTGTAGGACCACGCAGGGCGAAGGTGTAAAATTAAGACGATATGAATAGCACTTGAACATGGCACAATTCTGCAATCAACTGATCGTGTGATATAAATAGCACTGATTGTATGACGGCCGCAGTGGACAGTGGAATTGTCTTTTAATAAATTTATGGCCGTGGCACAAGAAATGAAAAAACTTATTCAAGCAACTTGAGTGTCACAGCATGTGCCGTGTTACGACTGTTCCATAGACCAACGACGACATAATTCAACCTTTTGCTCGAACAATTTTTGCCACGTAGCTTAAAACTTGTTTTCCATCAAGCTAAGACAGTCTAAAACGTGCTTCTCCTGATCACTCTTGTATGTGGAGATTCGAATTATGCCAAGGAATAGGTATCAGGAGTTGAAAAATTGTGTTTCTTGCGTTTTCAACTTTGTGCCAGTAAAGTGTTGCTGGTAGAATATTCTTCACCTAATGACCACGACTAAACGCAAGAAAAAAAGAGAGCCCTGAAATGCTACTCGTTTGTACAGAAGATTTTTTTTTTTTTAATTTAATGCGATTTACTTTTGCGGCACTCGTTTCAGTTGTTGATGTTTCTCAAGCGGTTCTTCCACTGCTTTATCAAAACATTATGACAGTCTACTTAACAGCACATTTGTCCGTCTTTGGAATACAGTGCAGCTGAGAATCTTCGTGACACGAATTCGACAAATCCTTGGTACGTTTCCGGACGTATGTGAAACCAGATTTCTACGCACAGGTCACGAAATTCCCTTAAATCACTGGCCGCTAGTTTCTGTGCATAGATCGGACGCCAAATAGCGTCCCATATCACGTCGGCTTCAGATTAGACAAATATGTGGCCAAAACATCAACTTCAGTTCACTACCATGCTCCTCACGCCACGGCAGCACGATTTTGATCTTGAGAGACGGGCGGTTATCCTTCGGGGAATACATCAAACGCGAAAGTATACAAGCGGTCCCTAATAATATTCACGCAGGCTACAGTTGTCATGATGTCTATCATTATTACCGTAGGTCCCACGATATCGTAGGTGATAGTTCCACGTACCATAATAATGGCCGCTCTGCAGCCATGGCGCGTTGCATGCATGGAACTTTTGTTCGTCTGGATGACGCTGTATCCGGAAACGAACATTGAGCTGTTGTAACAGTAAACGTATCAACTTTGCTTTTTAAAATGGGATGCTGTTGTTTGGTACTTATTTTCTGACAAAGGCTATCGAGACGAATCCAATGATGAGTAACAGTAAGGCCTTTGAAGGTCAACGAAGATAAACGTGGCATGAACGTCCATTTACAGAAGGTGTTCGAAGTAATGACCGTTGGTATCAATTCATGGATTGTGTGGTATTACTTATCACTTCGGCACTTATCGAAGCACATGCTCTGACAATTCTCTCTCGTACATCGTGGAAATAGTAAACATTCGTCGAATATGCCGTATCCATCTCACGTGCCATTGGCATGTAAACATCATTCGACGGATTCGCAATACAACACTAATAGGAACGGTAAGACTAGTATCGTTACATCAGGTGAATGTGAATGATGTATTCCTTCGAAGAACAAGTCGATATGATTCTTATTTACGAAGAATGCCAACGAAATTCAGTGAGAGCTAGAGACGTATACGCCGAAAGATATCCTCAACGTACTCACCGTAAACGTCGTACATTTAAATATGTGCATGATAAACTGAGAATAGCTGGATCTTTAACGCATCGGAAATATATCTGGCAAAGGAAAGTTACTAACGAGGAAACGGAAATTGGTACTCTCGCTACTGTGGTTCCAGATCCTTGTGTTAGTTCGCGTCAAATTGCAACGGGATCTGGCATGAGCCAGAGTATTGTTGTTCGTGTTCTGCATCGCCATAAGTATCATCCTTACCATACCAATATCCACCAAGAATTAACTGGTACGGATTGTATGCGTCGCATTGAATTCTATCGATGGGCTCAACTTCAGATTCAGAGGGATGACACATTTATTAATTTGATTTTATTTACTGACGAGGCTACATTCTCCAGCCACGGAAATGTTAATTTGCATAACATGCATTATTGGGCAACTGAAAATCCATGTTGGTTGCAGCGAGTTGCACACCAAAAACCGTGGTCGGTGAATGTATGGTGTGGAATTCTGGAGGAAAGAATTGTAGGCTCATATTTCATCGAAGGAAATCTGAATGGTAGGGAGTACACCACATTCCTGCGAGAAACTTTAGGTCTGTTATTGGAAGAAATACCTTTAGGAACAAGGAACAGAATGTGGTATCAACCCGATGGGTGTCCGGCACATTTTTCGCTGATGGCTAGAAATGAGTTGCAGAGACAATTCCCAAATCGATGGATTGGACGCGGAGGAGATGTGGCGTGGCCTCCTCGTTCGCCAGACTTGACGCCTCCGGATTTTATCTTGTGGGGATTCGTAAAAGACATTGTTTATAAAGACATTCCAACTACACCTGAAGATTTGGAAGACAGCATTGTCAGAACACGTGCTTCGATGAGTGCTGGTGTGATAAGCAATAACATTCAATCGATGATAAGAAGATCGCAGCGCTGCATCGATACCAATGGTCTTCACTTCGAACACCTTCTGTAAAAGGACGTTAATGCTACCTTTGTGACATTCGTTGTTGTTCAAAGACCTTACTGTAACACATCATTGGATTCATATCGATAGCCTCTATCAGAAACTAAGTACCATACTATAGCATCCTTTAAAAAAACAAAGTTCATATCTCTGAAGCGACTCCACCTAGCAACAAAACACCAACGTCATATTATGGCCCTCGTTGTGCCATGCAACTTTGTCCCACAAGGTTTTCAGATCCTAGCATACTTTCGGAGTTATTCTTGGTGGCAATATGATCCTCGAAACTGTCAAAGACATGAAAAAAATTATTATCGCGGTAAAAACACACTGCCTGACAAAAAAGGTGAAGTACACAGAACGAAGGAGGGAACGCATATCTGCATATAGCTGTTTGGTAGTGTAAAGATGTAACGCTCTAAATTGTCAGAGTCCTGAAATGAATTGCAATCACGATGAATATACACCGCCCGAAAAAAAAAAAAACTTGGTACCCGGAAGTGAAGGAGGAAACGGTGATTTTTCACGGTTTTGGAGAGAACACAATATCGAGTGTAGTTTACAAATAGCTTCGCAGTATGAACTGGATGAATGCACTATTTCGGCATCCTCTCCTGAGGCACACTGACTCACAAGTATTGTAACTGGTATCCAGTATCGTGGATATTGGCACTGGGACGGAAATGACGTCCGAGGTGGTCCCACACGTGTTCTGTCGGGGACAATCTGGAAGTCTTTCTGGCCACGGGAGTACCCCAACATCACACAGACAATTCGTAGACTACGTTATACGTGTCGACGAGCATTCTCCTGCGAAAAATTGCATCCCGAAATTGTCACGTGATAGGGTGTCCGTGACGCACCGTTGTGCCATAGGTGTTCCTTCAGTAAATACCAGCCGTGACCTGGAATCACAGCCAATGGCTCGTCACTACGCCAGGAGCAAACCCGCTGTGTACCTTCAAAACAATGGAAGAACTGTACCTGCTACCAACTCGCCACCGTATTCGCTGACAGTATTCATACGAGGTAGTGCAGAACACATTGCTGAACAGAACACGACGCATTCAACAGCAGTCGATGCTGTCCGGACTCGGCATCATTTCAAATGCAGCCATCTGTTTTGTGGTGCTAACGACAGGCTACGCGTGGGACGGAAATTTCCTACTCTGGCTGTTGCTAGTCTCCGACCAATGGTGCACATGGCACAGTGTACTGCAGGGGGGTCCATGCTGTCTTCAGTCAACAGGCACAGACGTAGAGGGGTTATGATTTGCCTGGTGCACAATATGGTTGTCGTCACTTATAAAGATCAGATATTGTCGACCAGAATCTTGACGAAGAGTAGGCATGCCCTCACGGTCCCATGCAGTCCAACACTGGGCCACGTCTGAAATCCACACGGGTCCTGATTTTGCCCGATTGGAACAACCGGCAAAATGGAGATCCACAATGAGATCTATCAGAGATTCTGTCAAGTCCTGGAAAATCTGCCTCACACGTACAAACGGTATCTTCGTGTCCTACACAGTGATCACTCAACGTCTGATGCCGTATATGTTCCTTCTGTACCTTACACGAACTGCAGTAAAGCACTCTGAGGGCTGTTCTGCCTGTCACAGTGAACTGCAGCCCTTATCATTTACATAGCTGCCCTTGATGTACATATGTACGAACTTAAATTGATATCCTAACAGGTTTTCTATGTGCTTCACTTCTTTTGTAGGCAGACTAGATGAAGAGGACATCAAAGAATGATGATATTTGTTCACTGTGTATTAGAGTGGGAAAACTATCTGTCAACTATGCTAGCCTGAACGATATGGTGCAATAAAAAGGATTCATAAAAATAACCGCTACGAAGGAGAAGATGAGCTACGTTCCAGTTTGGAATTTTCCTCACATTCGTCCTTTACTCCAAATGACCCTCTGAAAAAACTGTGACAGTCTTTTCCTTGTCATAACGTAACTGATATAATACTACCTCTGCAGTAGCAATTACATCACTCCCAAAGTAATTTTGCAGTTTAATAAGAATACCAACAAACATAAAAAGAGGTGAAGTTTCCACAATTTATGTAATATAAAGTGAAAGGAAATCAGATAAACTAAATATAATAGGCATTTACACTTCTCCAAACACCTTCCATACTCTTCATGCACTTTTTTTTGAGTCATTATCTATCTTAGATTTATGTGTTGTGACGCGACATGAATTCCTCTTCTGTGAACCCTCCGCATTTGAGACTAGCCTTTGCACCCTACTTCCTCAGTTATTCATTGTATGTATTCCAGTATCTGACGTGCCCTACAGTTTTTACCCTCTACAGCTGCGTCTGGTACCATTGAAATCAGTCGTCCTTTTTTTGCAAGTTCTATTCAGAAAATCTAGATTTCGGCTAGAACATGCATTGACACTATGAAATGGCGCATTGATAATGGCTAGGCTCTAGCAGGAATTTAGATTTGCCGAATAAAACTTAGAAGAAAAGTACGACTGATTGCTGTGCTCTATCATTTGAAAGTCATATTACAGTCGTTGAGTGCACCCACGTTCCTAATGGAAGGTAACCTGGCCACTGAAATTATTCGCTGATGTCTTACCTCATGTCCTTCAGTCTCGTCCTTTCTTCTTGTCTGTGTTTTACACCGAATACTTCCTTTGTTGATTATGCGGAGAACTTCCTTATTCCTTACCTTATCAGTCCACCTAATTATCAGCATCCTTAAATAGCACGGCACCTCAAATGCATCGATTGCCTCCTTTTTGTCTGCTTTCCCACAGTCCATGATTCACTACCGAATAATGCTGTGGTCCAAACGTCCCGTATCAGGAATGTGTTCCTCATATTAAGTCAAGTGCTAGTAGATTAATTTTGGTTCTGCCTGTGCTAGTCAGGTTTTTGTGTGTTCCTTGCTTCGTCCGTCATGTGTTATTTTGGTTCAAAGTGTCAGAATTCCTAAACTTTGTCTATTTGGTGGTCACCAATTTTGATGCTACTATTATCGCTTTTCTCTTTTCTGCTACTCATCATTAATTTCGTCTTCCTTGGGTGTACTCTTAGTTCATATTCTGTACTCATTAACTGTTCATTCCATTCTTAACTTTCACTGATAATAGTAACTCTTTATAAGCGAATCTCATCGTCGACATCCTTTCACCGTGAATTTTAATTCCAAAGACAGCATTCCTGTTTTACATATTTTTGATCCGAGAACTTTATTCTTGCTCTTCCTTTATTGGTCCTTGCTGGTCTCTGTACGTAGCCCATCTTTCTCTATAACTTACTCCTATTTATCTCAGAATTTCGAATGTCTTGCAAAGTTTTACATAGTCGAAGGCTTTTTCTAGGTCGCAAAATCCTATGAACTTGTCTTGATTTTTGCTAAGTCTTGCAAAATTGATCACGCGCCTTTCTGGCGCCTTTTACTTACCGAAAGCCAAACTGGCCGTCATCTAGTAGGTGCTTAATGTTCTTTCCCATTCTTCTGTATTTTTTTCTTGTCAGTAACGTGGATGCATGAGATGTTACGCAGGTCGCATCAGCGCTAGATATAGCGTAACACCAGAGTGTGGTGGAAGATTCGACTGTGGGCTGAGATGGGGTAAAGCGCCTTACCCTGAACCTCTCGAAAGTGTGGTTTTCAAGTGTGGCTCCTTTCCAGGGTTACCCCGAGGTAACTCTGCGAGACCATGGTTGTGACAACGCATGAGCCACAATGGCTGAGGGTCCAATGGCACTATAAGACGCGTACTTATGACGACCTTACCACTTTTTGGCCCATGCCCCTGGGATGTAGCGTGGTGTATGCAGACTGCGGTGCAAGGCGTCGATTTTCATGAAGCGGGCGTACAGTGCGATGCCCCCGCATACAGCGCTAACGGTGCACGCTCGGTCTTAGGGACGTCAGCGGTATACGGGGAGTACAGCAGGGAGCCGAGGAAAGACCCCTGCGGCACTTCCGCTTTCATTGACTTAGCAATAGAAGTGCCTTCTACAGCACGGTCATTAAAGGTCCGGTCACGCAGGTAAGACGCGACGAGTCTGACATGTGACGTTGGTACCCCCAATACAAAGAGTTTGTAGAGGAGACCCTCGTGCCACCTGCAATCAACGGCCTTGGAGACACTAGAAGTACCGCTTCTGTGTACCCCCAGTTCTCTAATCTTCGCATCGCGTCCTCCTCAATTCGCACTAGCTGGTGTAGCGGGTTGTGGCCGTGCGGAAACGGAACCGTTCAGGTGGAATAAATCACTCTTTGTCTGTATGCTTACAAACCAACGCTATGTTCTTCCTATCATATTCTCAAACTTTGGGGATAAACTGGAGCATTAATAATCAAAATACTATGTTCTCGAAAAACTACGGAAAAAACGGTCGAGAATAGTAAAATCATGTAAATGCAGAGTTTTGTAAGGACTAATTGCAGGAAACAGACAGGTTGACAGAATCACGTATATTTACCTCATTATGCACGTCAGGATAAGGTCCCAAAATTATTCGATGTTTCCACTGTGAATATCACATTACATGTCCAATACATCACTTACACAGAGCCCATCTAAATACACAATATTTAACTACATTTTATACGCACATGAATGATACGCGTACAGTTATTGTTACATGAATCACGGACAGTACACTCTCACGTAATGGACAGACGAAATGACTTGGAACTACATGACGTTCAAAAAATGAAATGAAGAAAGAATCGCTTCACGGTAAACAATCAGAAACACTAAATGGATTCTACTGAAGCTCCTAGTGATTCCCTCTTTTATAGTACTGTCTTTAAAACGATTGATACATATTGATTTACTACTACACCAACACGTACGACCTCCAGTGTCACGAAGAAACCAATCTGAATCACCATGTGCTTTATCGTGGAAACTCAGTAACACATTAGACGATTGATATCAATTTTTCATATAACCAAAATTATATTATCACGTACAATGTGGAATAGAGTACCAGTTACGATAACGAGATATTTAAAAGAGATAGCGGTTTACACTGAAAGCACATTCACTAACCACGTACAAGAGTATAGACCTCAGCAGAGGGCGCTCTTATTTGTACGTAGATCGATCTAGAGGCCCCAGAAGCTTCTATGAATACCAAATGTCACACAATACTTTCTGAAAGTGGGATTCGAGCTAGTGACCCTCATGTCATCAGCCAGCGGTTACCCCTACACCATGGCAAACGGCACATTGTAACAACACTAACGTTATCCTATTGTATATGTAATAAATTTTTTTCTTCTGAATTTCAATAAATTAGTATAATCGATGTTCAGATTTCATTTCTTTTTTGTTTCATGCCATTATGTTGAAGAAGCTATAAACAATTTTCGATGTAAATTTTAATATTTATGTCAAATTTCAAGTAATGTTGTAATCGAAGGGAAGTGTACCTAATGTTGGAAATATTGTAAGATGTGAAAGTTGTAATTGTATGCCTGGTCCATACGTAGGCAATGTATTAGAATATGTGGAATGTAAAACCTTTGGTGAATACCCTATCTGTAGGGGAGCAGGAAAAGGTGGAGGTAGGCGAGCGCGGGAAAATACACACGGGCACGGTACGGCATAACGGGCTCAGCAGTAGTAGTCGGAGTTGGGCATCGATCTGAGAAACATGTGCTAGATCGAGGAGGCTCTCCTGGAAAAAGTGGTTTCGTTGAGCCTCGGATGCGCTGTTTCCGACGTCTGTACAGCATGGCAATATTCCATAGGCACTAAATGGAGAAGCATTGCGACGCCATGAAGAAGTAAAGTGCCGATATTTCATGAGCCATTGCTGTAATTGCACGTGTGCTTTGTGCCTCGCCATCTCGCCGCCTGCCGACCGCCTCATCGATACGAACAGGTTGAAACTTTCAGTACTGTATTCGTGTGGACCAGTGTCACTTTTACTACATACTGTTCAATAATAACTTAAATTTTACCAGAACTGTCCTATCAATTAATTATCCTCCCAACTAACCTAGACAGGGTCCTTTCCACATGTTGTGCAATCCGAGTATCCCAAGATGAAGATTTAAAGTTTATGTTAATAATAATTACCTGCAGACCTATCTATGTTAGAATGATGTTTAAAGAACTTTGTTGTTAATGAAATACTGGACGAATAATATAGGTCTGACCAAGTTGGAAGATACTATTGAAATTGGTTTAGTAATGAAGTTTATTTAAATTGAGACAAAAATAACGGTAGTTAAATGAGCAGGAAATAGGACAAAAAAGACTGGTAAATCATATATTGGAAATCTAGAATGCTTAAGGCTCTCAATGATCAAACTTTCACTACATTGATCATAACAGTTTCAGGGTTCCCCCCCCCCTTCCCCTTTTCTTTCTTTTCTATTCATTTGAATCCTGAAGTGTACTGAACTGCTTTGACCAGCAAAGTTAAAGTCAATATAAAACCTAAATTTATCAGTGTTTTACTCTTCTTAAAATTGACATTGTACGTGTGTTTCAAAAGTGCTGTTTCTAGGGTAACCTATGCCCGATTTCAGTTGGACCAATAGACAAAACGCAGTTTGTAGTAATCATTATAGTGTAATGTTGTGTATTTATAGCTTGTCCAAATTAGCACAGAAAGTGAAAATATTAGTTCAGTAGATTTTTCTGGTTCTAAAATTTACCATATAATGCAATGTTACTACGTGTTGTTATGCTTGAACGTACTTCCTCTTGTACAGGGAAGAAACTCAGTTAATGCCTAATTAGGCTGGCGACCGTATTATGAACAATTGGTAGCATCTACTGTGTATGTTTCTTGCCCGTCCTAACGTGTAGTTGCACTTTAGACTTGCTTGACGTATCATTGTTGTTACTGAGTGGGTGTAAGTCTGATTTTGCCTCCATTCAGGTACACGCGGTCAACATATTTACTAAAATCCTTTCTTATAAGGTGAAACCCGTCAACTTACCATAGTACAGGCTTTAAAGAGTTAACGTATGTGAGAGCGGAGACGTTACAAGTGGCTTCCCGGTGACAGGACATCCAGTTGTTGTCAGTCACAAATTAATATGAATACCGAGCAGTGGATGTTTAGTGGCACGAATTGCAATATTATTCAGTAAAATAAATAGCAGTGAACGTCAAGTACGGTAGTGTGGTGTAATTTGCATTCAGTATGGAGAGGAAAGTAGACAGAGTAGATGTGCCGAGCGTAATGGAAGAGGCGCATGGCAATAGCAGGAGTTTACACGGCCAGATAACAGATGGCGTTAGCGAAAGGCAATTGGCGTATATACAGTATCACGAACATGTTAACGAACAGATTGAAATGTCGAGATTGTCTCGAACACAGCAAGGGATAAAACAAGAAGTAGGGGATGACTTTGTAGACGATAGTGGGTACGTAAACGAATCCACTGACATGTTTGATTCTCCACAGATAAAGAAAGAAACGAAAGGAACTTTTGAAGTAGGATCGGAACATACCGATTCCGTAGAGCTAAGCAGTGTGAAAATTTTAAGCATGAACGATTTATTTGAACAATTAACCAAACAAATTGCAGGACAGAATGATCAGCTTAAAACACATGTTGACGAGCTCAAAACACAGAATGATCAGCTTAAAACACACGTTGACGAGCAGCTTAAAGTACAAGTTGGTCAGGTTAAAGCACAGGTCGAAGAGCAAGGAATTAAAATTAGTAAACAAATAGAACAAGTAGAACAAAAAGTGGGTAATTTAAGATCTGTGGTAAATACTATGAAGTTTGAAATAGACACAATTAACAAAAATATGGATAACACGCAAGGGGAAATTGACAACCTTAACAGTAGGTTTGATGTTGAAATTCTCAACATCCAAGAGAAAGTAGAGCCTCTGGTTGAGACAAAAGTAGTCGAAAAAATGTTCGGTCTTAAAACTGAGATCGTAAACGAATGTCAACACGGAATATCACAGTTGAAAAAGGCAGTTTCTGACACTGAAAGAGATTTAGGCGAAAAAGTGACCGGATGTGTACAAAAATATGAACAAAATACTTCCAAAATTCAAGGCAAAATTTTCGATCTTGAGAGTAAAATCAAAGATAGGCCTGCTGTTGTCTATAAGGGCACACCACTTACGAAGCTATTGGAAGGTGAGGAACGCTTCGATCCCGCCAAGAAACATAACGGATGGCATCTGTTAGATTTCATTAAAAATTGCGAGAGGATATTTCCTGAACACTTGTCTGATCAGGAAAAGATAAACGAAGTAATTAGCGCCTTAGCAGGTGACGCTAAGCGCTGGAGAATTAATTTGAATACCAAACGAATGGCGTTCGAAGAATTTAAGCAAAAGTTTACGGAAGAATATTGGTCCGAACAAAAACAGGATCATTTGTGGCGCGAGTTTATCATGGCCAAACTTCATGATAACAGGGGCAGGAATTCTTTAAAAGATTTCTGCGAATATTGGTACCGGAAGTTGACGCATTTAAGAGGAAGAAGATCCGATTCTGAAATCATATGGGAGCTATATAAAAAGCTTCCAGAAGATTCAAAGAGATACGTGGGAAGCAATCATCGCAGCTTCCATGCGTTTCTCGAAAGGGTGGAAGACGAAGACCACTGGCGCGAAAGTCGTGCCAATTATCAGAATTTAGGCAACAGAAATAATCGTAATAGTGACGAAAGAAATGACGGCGATGGAATTCGCGTCAGAATGATACAGAGAGGAAGAGGCAGAGGTAGAGGAAGAGGAAGTTACCTAGGTCGCGGTAGAGGGTATACCGCACAAAATAATAATGACGTGGGAAACTGATTTCCGCGAACGTTGCGGGCCAAACGGAAGCGGACAATACATACCGGCCCCGATTTAAGAAAAGTTACCGGACCGACAGTAAAGTTATGAGACAGGTTAGAGACAGGCGTCGAACGATGCAACGTGTTGTTGCGAAACAAGCGTCAGGTGCGAGCGATGAGCCATCTTCACCGCGCAGAGCAATACTTATTAAAAGGCGAGTGGAGCATCAGAGGGCAACGGCCCGGCCTAGCAGAACAGCTGTTCAGAGAGAAGCCGCTAGCAATGTGGCAGCATTAGATATGAACACTGCCGTAAGAAGTGGTGTATACATTACGAGAGGTAATTCCGTGGCAAAGGAAATAGTAAATGAAATGGTGGATGCACAGAGAGGTGCGGTTAGCAGTGTTAGCAATAAAGTAAATGGCGAGAACGAACTAGCAGAAGTAACTAATTGGTGTGTGCAGATCGACGATCTGTACAAGGGCCTCAAGCAATGTGAGTGGGAGGATTTTAAGAAGGAGTATGAGGCAAGGAAGTTGATTAGTGAAAAAGGAGATAATAGGGACGTCGATAAGGTGACGTGGCCCAAAGTTGAAGAGGAGAAAGTAAACAGCGCCGTGCTGAGTACGCTTGCTGCCGATAGGACGATGATTAAAGATAGGAAGGAATTGGAGGATGAAATACTAAGCATTGACGAGGAAGTAACTTCTGTTAACGATCCGCCAACAGTACGAGCTGCTACCGAAAAGCACCGTGAGGAAGGAGCAGGTAATTACCTGAAAGTAATTGAAGTCCACGAGGATTACACGAAATATGAATTAACAGTAGATGTGAATAAAGCTGATAATGAGGCCGTTTTGTCAAAAGAAGATATTGAGTTAAAATTAAAACCTGACGAAAATGCAGGGGAAGAACTTAGTGCCTGTCTCAGAAAAGCTTTTATGTTAGAACCTGAAAGCGATCCAGAATGGTCGGATTCTGACAATAGTTCAGATGACGGATATCTCGGTACTGAGGAAAAAATGGGGATACAACTAATTGCGATATTGTACCTAATGATGACGAAGTTTTAAAACAAAATCCAGATGTTGAGACTGAACAAAGAAAGAAAGAGCCACCTGACGAATCAGTGTATATTTTGTGAAGAGTTCAAGTAAGTAAAGACTTTGAACTCCAAAAACCGAAAAAGCCGCCAGATATAAATGATTCACAGGTCAGGAACGTATCTTGGGACAATGTCACAGACGACCAAGGTGCGTTGTGGAAAAAACAGGAAGGGGCATGATTTAGGGCCTGGGGGCAAGTTTATATCGGACTTTGAGAATGTCATGAACACCTTTCATCATGAATCTACTGGGTTCCCACCGGAAGAAATTTTGTTAGGCAGCAGAAATAAAAGTTTAATTGAGGAAAAACTAGAGTTTCCGCCTTGTACAAGCTTGGGGTTGAGTCAAAAGAAAGAATTAGTCAGAAAAAGGGCAAAGCAAAAAGCTGAATCGAGATCTAAAAGACATGATAAAAATCGGTAAGTTTCAAAATTTAAAATTGAAGATTATGTTCTTTTAAAAACCCACGAAAAATCTAGTGAACTGAACCATGAAATTTCCAAATTTAAATATATTTATAATGGACCGTATATAATACAGAACATTCCACACGATAATGCTTACTACCTGATCTACCCAAAATCCAAAAGACCTTTAGGTGTAAGAAATGTTGTGGACCTGAAACTGTATGTTCCTAGAAGTGAGTGAACTAAGTACAATCAGAAAACAATTTACAGTAATTATGCTGTATATTGTGCTGAAGGTAATTTATGCCAAATGTAACAAGCCTTTGTAACATAGGTAGACCAACATCAGTGTACTAATGTAATTATGTGAGTTTCAGATTACCAATTGTACTATAAATGTAAAGAGGTATGGAGGAAAAGGGCTGAAAAGAAAGGATAAATGCTGTCAGCCAGATAAAAGATGGGACTGTCAAAAATGAAAACGGGCAGTGTATGAGCCATAATATAAAGGACTGCCTAACACCAAAGAGGGCAGATAAACAGTCAAAGGAGAATTGTAAGTGTGATACATGAGATGAGACAATATGAGGTAAAAAGGACTGCCCAAATCTGAATAATAGGCAGCAAATGTGTGTAGTAATTTTCTAAATATTATTGTGTGTGTTTTTTTTAGTAAATAAGGAAATGGACTGCCATTCAATGCAAGCAGTAACAAATTGTTTTATAGTGTATATAGATATTTGTATTTGCTTATGTAAATAAGTGTTTGTGTTCCAAATTTGGTTTCTATTTGTCTGAGAAATTGAACAATGATGAGTAGTTTGCTACTTAAATAATGTTGTGATAGGAGGTTGGACTGTGCCAAAGGCACTAAAGCAAACGATAGGTAAATGTTCGTGATATGTAAAAAAAAAAAAAAAAAAAATTATAGACTTATGTAAAGTGAGTGAAAGGAAGTTTGTGGTATCAAATTTTTTTTTTTTGATGGGACAATCACACAAAGATTCAGAACCACTGTATAAATATAAAGTTCAGTGTTCCCATCAAATTTGCACTTAGTGAAATTTAATGGAAACAGGGGCATGTGTAACAACACTAACGTTATCCTATTGTATATGTAATAAATTTTTTTCTTCTGAATTTCATTTCTTTTTTGTTTCATGCCATTATGTTGAAGAAGCTATAAACAATTTTCGATGTAAATTTTAATATTTATGTCAAATTTCAAGTAATGTTGTAATCGAAGGGAAGTGTACCTAATGTTGGAAATATTGTAAGATGTGAAAGTTGTAATTGTATGCCTGGTCCATACGTAGGCAATGTATTAGAATATGTGGAATGTAAAACCTTTGGTGAATACCCTATCAGTAGGGGAGCAGGAAAAGGTGGAGGTAGGCGAGCGCGGGAAAATACACACGGGCACGGTACGGCATAACGGGCTCAGCAGTAGTAGTCGGAGTTGGGCATCGATCTGAGAAACACGTGCTAGATCGAGGAGGCTCTCCTGGAAAAAGTGGTTTCGTTGAGCCTCGGATGCGCTGTTTCCGACGTCTGTACAGCATGGCAATATTCCATAGGCACTAAATGGAGAAGCATTGCGACGCCATGAAGAAGTAAAGTGCCGATATTTCATGAGCCATTGCTGTAATTGCACGTGTGCTTTGTGCCTCGCCATCTCGCCGCCTGCCGACCGCCTCATCGATACGAACAGGTTGAAACTTTCAGTACTGTATTCGTGTGGACCAGTGTCACTTTTACTACATACTGTTCAATAATAACTTAAATTATACCAGAACTGTCCTATCAATTAATTATCCTCCCAACTAACCTAGACAGGGTCCTTTCCACATGTTGTGCAATCCGAGTATCCCAAGATGAAGATTTAAAGTTTATGTTAATAATAATTACCTGCAGACCTATCCATGTTAGAATGATGTTTAAAGAACTTTGTTGTTAATGAAATACTGGACGAATAATATAGGTCTGACCAAGTTGGAAGATACTATTGAAATTGGTTTAGTAATGAAGTTTATTTAAATTGAGACAAAAATAACGGTAGTTAAATGAGCAGGAAATAGGACAAAAAAGACTGGTAAATCATATATTGGAAATCTAGAATGCTTAAGGCTCTCAATGATCAAACTTTCACTACATTGATCATAACAGTTTCAGGGTTCCCCCCCCCCTTCCCCTTTTCTTTCTTTTCTATTCATTTGAATCCTGAAGTGTACTGAACTGCTTTGACCAGCAAAGTTAAAGTCAATATAAAACCTAAATTTATCAGTGTTTTACTCTTCTTAAAATTGACATTGTACGTGTGTTTCAAAAGTGCTGTTTCTAGGGTAACCTATGCCCGATTTCAGTTGGACCAATAGACAAAACGCAGTTTGTAGTAATCATTATAGTGTAATGTTGTGTATTTATAGCTTGTCCAAATTAGCACAGAAAGTGAAAATATTAGTTCAGTAGATTTTTCTGGTTCTAAAATTTACCATATAATGCAATGTTACTACGTGTTGTTATGCTTGAACGTACTTCCTCTTGTACAGGGAAGAAACTCAGTTAATGCCCAATTAGGCTGGCGACCGTATTATGAACAATTGGTAGCATCTACTGTGTATGTTTCTTGCCCGTCCTAACGTGTAGTTGCACTTTAGACTTGCTTGACGTATCATTGTTGTTACTGAGTGGGTGTAAGTCTGATTTTGCCTCCATTCAAGTACACGCGGTCAACATATTTACTAAAATCCTTTCTTATAAGGTGAAGCCCGTCAACTTACCATAGTACAGGCTTTAAAGAGTTAACGTACGCGAGAGCGGAGGCGTTACAACATCTCAGAATGCATTGCTTCCTCTACATGCAACATAGTGATGTGCTGTTTCATAAAAGATTTTGGATTCCTGGGACTCGTTCTAGTCAATCGTTTCTCGTATGGCGCCTGTGATGCATCAAAATATTTTTCATTGGCCCTCCACGGTTTCTCTGTTCGCCTTCCCTTCTTACGTATAATAATTTAGGGTACCTTTTTTGCAGAGTGTTTTTATAATGTTGTATGATTTTGTTTTACTAAAGTTTGTATGGAATCATTGTTGCAGAAAGAGCAGCGAATGAGAAGCAACTGGACGTCACAGCAGCGACCGACGGCTTCGAGCAAAAACGTTCTTCTTTTCATAAAGGTCGGAAAGCGCTGTTCTGGTTTTCGTTTACTGTCTGCTAGTGGCTATTCGTGCATTTCCACCGGTGTATATGGATTACTGATAGGCAGAGTAAAACTGTGTCTGAATACACAGTGCACGGAACGCTCCTAAGGATGGGCTTCCGCAGCATGTGCCAGTGTTAACACCACGATATTGGAAACTACGACTGAAATGGGCACGTGACCATCGGCTCTGGACGTTGGCGCAGCTGCGGAATCCCGACACTTCCTTCATCAAGCCGATGAGACGGGAACAGTTCCTTGCTACCTGTGCTGTGCTGTGCCAAGTACCATGTCGGCCAAGAAATATCGTACACTGATTGCAGACAACGTACACTCCTTCCTGACCATCATGTTTCCCGAAGGCAATGGCATTTTTCAACAAGTAAACGGACCGTGTCACAAGGGCAGGAGTGTGATGGAGTGGTTCGAGGAACACAGTGCGAGTTCCAACTTAATGCTGGCCCTCCAACTCTGCAGATCTAAAAGTGATCAAAAATATCTGAGATTTGATTGAATGTGGCGTCAGAGCTCATAGCCACTCTCCCCGGAATTGACGGGAATTAGGTAACTTGTGTATGCAAATGCGGTGCCAATCCCTCCAACGACCTATCAAGGCCTCACTGCTTCCATTCCATGACGCGTCGACGCTGTTATCCCTGCCAAAGGTCGACATACCGCTTATTAGGAAGATGATCATACTGTTCTGGCTAATCAGTGTACATAACGTTAGCAATTTTAGGTGGCAATCATTGAGCCTTCTGAAGAAGAACTTTTTAAAGACGTCGAAACTTAGATCAAGGGGTTATAAAATATTTTCAATATCACAACTGATTTGAATGTTTTTCACATTATACTCACGAAAAATGCGTCCTCTAGTTGCTGCGTCCAGCTGTTTTCAATATTTTCAGCATTTGCAACGGTGCGCAGAACGCTTGTGAACACCGTCACCCTGGGGGAAATGAAACAGCCTGCGGTACCTGCTGCCATGTACCTGGTAAAAAGCATTGGAGGCGTTTGAAAGGGACAGTGCGCCGTCACTAGGCACACTCGGACACTGGATGGATTCAGGAGGAACAAGCTTAAACAACACCGTCTCGATCACTTATGGTCGTCATATCGATGAGCATGGAAACATGTTACAATGCAACGTTATCCATCAGCAGATTTTGATTTTACAAATACGGGCAGATGTGCACTTTCGAAAACTCTGTTATTATTTCGGGTACTGTTTTGTTTTTATTTCACAGTAAACCGTTTTTATTTCCTTTTTTATCCAAAATGCTCCTTCTTTGATTCCCTACTCTCCTTGAACAATGTCTTATACTGTCCATAGTCACGTTGGTGTTGCAAAAATGGGTTGTGTTTTTTTATCACGTTTAAACTACATAGACAATCTATTACGACTTCTATACTCCTATAGTACATATATATACAAATTTAGTTCCACTCTTGGATAAGATGTTTGTAAGTGCAGCTCAGATTAAAAATGTAGTTTATCGGAAGTTGTTTGCACGTTTGTAATTAGTACGCAGAGTTTAATGCAATAATATGCCCAAAACTAACTTTGGAAACATTGATTTCGCTTTAGTTTGCTTGCATGAGAGAAAACAGGAAAAAGCACGAGTAAGAAGAGTAGCGAAAGCAAAGGTAATGTAAGCTGACTTTCGCTGCCAGGTTTGAAGATATTTAGCTAGCTACGTAGACGTAAGTAGCAGATGCCAAAAGAGAAGATAAATCTGAGGTATCCAAATTCGGCCTCTAAATGACAACAACGTTTCATAAATGTAATGCGTGGTGTACAGCTGTGTTTGGAAATGAAACCAGCGTATCAGAAAACTATAATAGTAGATATAATGAGAAGCACTGCCAATGTCATTAGCGTCGCAGCAGTGCTGGTTTCTACTCCCTGGGAAGCACTGTAAGTGGTTTCCTAATGCGAACTTGGTCCAAGTTGTGCACAAAAGAGCAATCCATACTCCTGTTAGATTCCGTCTGTTTGTTGTATTTCTTTCTGGTCACCACCTTCTTATCAGTTTGATACGGCCGTCGCGACTTCCTCTCCTGTGCCCATTTGTTCTTCACATACCAGCAGTGGCACCCAGTATTCTCGAATTTTTGTATGGTGTAACCCAACTTATGTCCTCAGTGGGAGTTTTTGAGCGCTATGGACCACTCTGTATTATTGAGGCTATTCCCTGATGTCTTAACATGTGCTCTATAAAACTGGCGAACCTTCTATCAGTGTTTTTCACACATACATTTCTTCGCCGATTCTGCAGAGGACCACCCATTTGTTACATTATCTGTCCAATAACATTACAGCATTCTTTAACACCACATCTCAAACGTTTCGATTCACCTCTTTTCCGGTTTTCCCACAGTTCTTTAGGACTTAAATATTGCGCTGTGCTGAACGTATATATTCTTAAGTCATTGTATTAAGTTATCAGCAGTCATAAATCAAGAAGACCTTCTTGAAGTATGGACGCTGCGTACAGCTTCTGGAACTGACTGATTCTCCAGCAACTACTATTGATCCGAATAAGTTCTGGAAGTTACGGCAGCCCGTTATCACGATTGAAAATGTGCGATGGTAAATCGTAACACATGGCATTAAATGAATTTCTGAAGGTGACGGGCGTGCAGGCACTTAGGAGAAGACGGCATTACCAAAGAAATAATGGACCCCACCAGTCCTGGACAGTGTCCAATGAGCATATTCTGCAAGGAATCTTCTTTTCACAACCGAGAATTAGGCTTCATGGCATATTCCGACATCCGCTTGGCCTTCCCACACTCTTTCTTCCAATGATATTATTCCATCGTTTATCTAGATATTTTATAAGATGATATACTCAATACATGCTTTTCCAAAATCGCTTCCGTTGGACAACTTTTTAAATTCCATATTTCTACACTTCTTACTTTGTATTCTCTTATGTAGCCTTTCACTGATCTGACGAACTTCATTTCTGATGCTTAAAGTAGTCTTAGGTCTTGCGTTCTTAATGCCTAACTTCCTGCTCGATATAGTACTGTGGGTAGCGCCATTACTTAGAAAATTTCATCTAGATTTCATTTCTCGTTTAACACTTCAACGTTCTTTTTATCTTGCCACTTATATGTTGATAAGTATTAATTTTTTATTTACATCTTCTTTAAATTTATGTCACATGCTATGTACTGCAAATGAGACACTGTTATGTTATTATGTTTCAGATGACTGTCTTGGTCCTTATGCAGTATTTTCCTAAGGAAGGTCGTTGTTTTTGTTTTGGTTATTGATATCTTCATGTTTAGGATTATAGTTTTTAATCAGTATACCGTTATTTGTGCTAGGTAGTTATAGTTAAAGTGCAGCTATTCGCAGAGGTGTGGGTTGTAATTATCGTATGCCCACGGAAGTTGGTAGCTATGCTAATGCGTTAACGCGCAACCAGCTTACGCTGGAAAAATATGGTTCCTGTTTTAGCCACCACCTGCAAATATTGCACTATACGCTGTTCGTATTACGGTATGGCACCCATGTTGTCACTTGACAAGTCATAACGTGAATGAACAGTGTAGCTATAGAAAAGAGAGACTGTGCACTGTTAGAGAAGTTGTTTTATGCGAACAGCAGCAATTACAGTACTGAATTGAGAGATAATCATCGACTGGAAGATCTGTGGAAAGACCTGATTTCTTTCTTTCACTGGTGCCATGTCCCGCACTGACGCAGGGTCGGCATTGTTAGGAACTGATTTGGCAAGGTTAGTGTAAAGGGGTGGCCGTATGCCCTTCCTGTCGCCACCCAGTACCACCCGGGAGGGAATTAGTGTACCCCTTCTGTCTGCGTCTAGTGTAATTCATGGAAGAGTGTAAACGTGTTCAGATGTCTGCGAGTCGCGTAACTGAGGCGGAACGTGGGATAATCACGGTAATCACCTAGCGGGATGTGGAAAACCACCTAAAACCACATCCAGGCTAGCTGGCACACCGACCGACGTCGGTAATCCACCGGGCGGACTAGATCCGGGGCCGGTGCGCCTACCCGAGTCCAGGAAGCAGCGTATTAGCGCTCTCCGCTAACCTGGCGGAAAGATCTGATTTCCTTATGTGATTTATAGAAGATGATAATGAAATTCGGAAACATGAGTGAGGTTGTGAGCTTGATGTGGCACCTGGAAGAGGCAGGCATCCTCTCATGGTGGAAGTTATTGACGAGGAAGCAGTAACTGACGGTGCAGTACATGCGCACATAGCGCTACTGCTTGCGTAGTGTGACGAGAATTGTCCGTCCCATAGTCAACAGTAGGGAAAGGTTTGAGATCTATTTTATACTGGTGCCTTTAAGAGATCCGGACGGTGCCACAATTACAACATCATGATCTGTGGCAACGTTCTGAATTTTCTCTTCGGATTCTGGCACGGACAGAAGTTGATACATGTGACTGGGCAATATTCAGTGTAGTGACGAGGCTCATTTCGCACTACAGGGTGCAGTCAGTAAGCAGAACTGCTGAATCTGGCTTTCTGTTAAATCACATGTCGTGCACGAAAAGCCATCGCAGTTGCCTTATGCAACTGCGGTGTGGATTCACAAGTACCTTGCTGACCAGGGCCCAAGTGCCAAGAGATGAATGGTGGTCGCTTTCAGCATCCTTATTCTCGGTCCGTTCTTCTTTGAAGAGAACACACCCAGAGAACATGTCAAGTTTACCGTGGCGTCTGGGGACCGATGACCATCACAGTCTGGTCCCTTCAATCTCACAAACCAACCGTGGCGTCTGCACGTTATCGAGACCTTTTGTACAGCATATCATTCCTGCTTTGAAAGAGCGCAACTGCTTGGAAATCACTGTTTACATGCGAGACTGAATAACAAATCGCCCAGGGAAGGACCTGCTTAACACAACATTCCATAGACGCGTTATTTTTTTGAGTTGGCCAGCAAGATCACCTAATCTGAATTCACATGTCTTTTGGCTCTGGGGATATCTAAGAAAACACTTTTACCAAGGACACGTTCGGTCCCAACCTGATTTGAAGAACAGTATACAAGAACACGTTGGTCAGATTCTACCGAACCTGCTGTAAGCTACTGTTTATCACGTCGTTTTACAGATGCAGCATTTCGTCAATGTCTCCAGTGCTCATACTGAACGAAATATGTAAGCAGCAGTTAATAATACAGGGCGGGGCAAAAAAATGTGACCCGGACGAATGGATACGATTAGACGTGAATGTATGTATATAAACACACACCGTGACGTATTTCCAGCAGGATGGAGCAACTGCCCACACAGCCGGTAGAACCTTCGAGCACATTTGCACGTCTTCACACTTGACAGAGTTGTTAGCAGAGGTCAATGTGATCGCAGTCCTAGCTGGCCATCCGGTCACCTGATCTGCCAGTGTACGATTAATTTTTATGGGAAGCCCTTACGCCTAAGGTATATCGCAACAAACTTCACAGTCTTCAAGAACTGCAACGGAACATTTCGGATGAGATTGCACCGATTCAAGCAGCCCAGCTTCGATCCGCCTTCAGCAATTTGCTGACCAGGGCTCAAAAGTGTCAAGAGATGAATGATGGTCACTTTAAACGTCTGGTATCGTCAGATTAGAAATGTATTTCCTTTCCTCTCATGTGTCTCTTTGTTCACTGGAACTCTGTTCTACAGGCCACTGCTATTTGCCCCATCCCGTAAAATCAACATTATGCTTTTATCACTTGTTTGACCTTTTATGACCACGTCCCATTCCTAATCCATTACTTACAGATACATTTCTATACGTCTTTCTTGCAGTCACAGCGCCAGATTTACACCTGGTGGCAAAAACTGGAACAATTTTTTCAACGTAAATAGGTTCCACATTAAAGCATTAGAATATCTACCAAGTTTAGCTGCCATACGATAATTATAGCTCATATTGGATCTCGACGAGTCGCTGCTCTTTAATTATAACCACCTAGTACATTGTCTTCACTGTCCTGTATTATTACCTGGTCTTTGGCAAAACGCACTGTATTTAAAAAGTTGCTGAACCCAACGCTTATGCCTTGTAATATTCTGTCCTTATCTATTCCCCGACCAGGTCGTCGATGGGGATGTAGAACAGTATTCGCTGCCTTATCTCCATTTCTGGTTTCAGCTCTTTGCCAGTAGATATCCTTAATTTTGTGTTTTTATATCAGAAGCCTGGGGTATGAGCCTTTACGTGTGGGTGTGGTGAAATGCTTTTTCGTAATCGATAAATGCTAGTTGCGTTGCCAGATCGAACTCTCGTCTTTTTCGTAGAATTTGTTCCAGTATGAAAACATCGTCGGTGCAGGATTTTCCTTTACGAAAGCCTGTTGCTGACCAGATAGTGCTGAATCGCAGATTTCTTGAAAGAATACGCTACTGCTTGATTGTATATTAATATATTTTTCTGCACAATATAGATCTTGGCTTTTACGTCATTATCGAGTACAATGCTAAAGGTTCTTAAACGACTGTCACATACATTTGGTGAAGTCAGTTCAAAGAATTTTTAGCATTGTACTCGATAATGACGTGAAAGCCGAAATCTAGGATGTACAGAAGAAAAATACGGTATTATACAGTCAAACTGACCGGCCGCTGTGGCCGAGCGTTTCTAAGCGCTTCAGTCCGGAACCGCGCTGCTGCTACGGTCGCAGGTTCAATCCTGCCTCGTGCATGGATGTGTGTGATGTCCTTAGGTTAATTAGATTAAAGTAGTTCTAAGTCCAGAGGACTGATGACCTCAGATGTAATGTCCCATAGTTCAAATGGTTCAAATGGCTCTGAGCACTATGGGACTTAACTTCTGAGGTCATCAGTCCCCTAGAACTTAGAACTAGTTAAACCTAACTAACCTAAGGACATCACACAAATCCATGCCCGAGGCAGGATTGGAACCTGCGACCGTAGCGGTCGCGCGGTTCCAGACTGCAGCGCCTAGAACCGCTCGGCCACTCCGGCCGGCAAAGTCCCATAGTGCTTAGAGCCATTTGAACCTATTGAACAGTCAAATTGTGGTGTGTTCTTTCAGAAAATATTGTATGACTTCGAATCACATATGTTTCGAGCTCTTCAAAATGGTTCAAATGGCCCTGAGCACTATGGGGCTTAACATCTGAGGTCATCTGTTCGCTATAACTTAGAACTACCAAACCTAACTAACCTAAGGACATCACACAAATCCATGCCCGAGGCAGGATTCGAACCTGCGACCGTAGTGGTCGCGCGGTTTCAGACTGAAGCGCCTAGAACCGCTCGGCTACAACGGCCGGCTCGAGCTGTTCCATTCATAATTTTGCCGTAAATTTTATAAGAAGAATTCTGAAGACTGATTCCCTTGTAATTATTTGCGTTACTTCTGTCTTCTCTTTTAAACACTAAAATAACTGTTGGGGATCTCCACTCTTCTAGAATTTCTCCTGTATGGAAAAATATGTTACAGATATAGTGCAATCTGTAGAAATCTTCCACCAAATATTATCACTTCTGAGTTAATTCCGTCTGATTCAGGTGCTTTTCTATTTTGTTTTCCTTGAATGCCTTCAAGGAACATGAAGGAGGCTGATCACACGTCGCGTCTCCGCAAACCAGAGCGTGCTCTCGAGCCCCCAATAAATTTGGTTGCCCGTTAATTAATTGCCAAGAGCCGCGACCGAGGCGGGAGGAGAGGAATTCAGGCCAGAGGGGCCAGACGTGTGACACTGACCGAGAGCGGGCGGCGAGGTGTGGCTCTGCGCGTCCGGCAGGGGCAGAGCGCGCAACCCGCGACACGGCAGTCAGCCGGCAACTGACGGGTCCCGTTAGCTCGGCGGGCGCGCCGCTCCACATCTGGCAGGCGCTCGCGCAGGACGCGTGGCCGCATTCTGGCCAGCCGTGTCGGCGCGCCGACCCCGCGGCCTTGCAGCTTATCGCGCTCGCCGCACGCAGGCTTCTATATGCTACATCTACGCTACGCAAGACAGCATACGGGGGTTACTTCGTCTACCACCGTCGTTTCCCTCTTTCCAATTAAATCTCGAAGCGTGAAATGGATTAAGAGTGTTGATAAACCTGTGACTTCGAATCATTGAATTTACTATAATGTTACTAATAATTATGTAAATTGAAATACATTTTTGATATAGAACGTACTTGAATCAGACTAAAAAGTATAAAATAATTTCTCTTTGCACCATACTGATTCATAAATCCAGACACCGTTGTGGCTGAGCGGTTCTGGGAGCTTCAGTCTGGAACCGCGCGACCGCTACGGCCGCAGGTTCGAATCTTGCCTCGGGCATGGATGAGTGTGATGTCCTTAGGTTAGTTAGGTTTAATTAGTTGTAAGTTCTAGGGGACTGATGACCTCAGATGTTAAGTCCCATAGTGCTCAGAGCCATTTGAAACCCAGACAGGTAGTGGGAACTGGGAGTTCGTGTTGTCCTCATCATTTCATCATCAGCATCATCATCATCATCGTCATTCGTAACAGAGCTACACTGGATTGTGTAAAAATTGGACTGTGTAAAAACTGGGACTTTGTACGGGCGCTGATGACCGCACAGTTGGGCGCCCCACAAACCAAACATCATCAGACAGGTAGTTCACAAAAATTTGTGTTGGTCGATTTTTAATAGTTACGATAGAGGTCGTAAGATTTATAACGCATGCGGTACATAACTGATGCATGAATAGTACACCTCCTAACTATAGGGTAATCTATTAACCTGATGACAACACGTGAGGGCTCTGTTTGCCGACCACCTGAGCCGCGCCGGCCGGTCGAATGTGTCCGGCATCTTCCTGTTGATGCCGCACTACCTCTATTTCGGCCAGTGCCATTCGAACAGTGAAACAAACATTACGAATGTAGAAGTGAAGCCTGCGAATGCAACAGTAGCAAGATCGAATTATTACAATCCATAACAAATCTTTATTTATAATTAGTGTATGCTTACAGAGTCTGCTTGTGCTGTCCGGACAGGGTTTCACTAGAAGTTTACAGACGTTCAAATTCCGTGTCGTGAAGTAATTCACAAATTGGTGAATTAATTTTGTGAAACTGGAAGCGTTCATGACAACAAGTTGTAAACGACTTTGTGTAGTGCTCACAGAAGCTCATCTCGATGACATTACATACTGGCTGGAAAATTCCCCTAAAAGTCCATTAGGCGTTTCCGCAGTATATGCAAACTTCTTGCACCTCTTTACAAAGAGCTGCTAAGGTACATGGGCTAAGATACTGTAAAGTAATAATTGTGTAAGGACTTAAACCTGGTGATCCGGCGCACAGCGTCAGGTTTTGCGAATGGGTTTTGAAACAAGTGCAGGGTGGAAATGGATCCTTACTTCATTCTGTTTTCAGGTTAGGCTTGGTTCCATTTTCACAGGTATGTTATTTCCCAAAACTGTCGACACTGGAGCGGCGATGGATCTATTCTCCTTCATGAGAAACCCCTTCACGTTCAGAAAACAGTTATGTGTTGCTCAGTTGGCGTTGACAGAATAATAGGTCTAATCATTTTAATGACGCAGTTAAAAGTGAAAGATTTGTGCAAAACATTTTGCTACCGTTTGTTAACGAATTGAGTGAAAGAGCATGAAGCTTCTGGTTTTTTCAGTAGGATTTAGCAAGCGATCATGTTTCTTTGCACGCAATGTTTAATTTGTTTCATGGTGGAGTCATTAGGAACAACATCTGGCCCCCTGGAATTTATCCCAGTGCAATTTCTGTTTAGACCAGCGCATTTTCTGTTTGTGAGCAACACTTAAGATTAAAGTGTATACAACAAATCGGCACACATTATAGGAACTTAAGGATAATATTTGCGAGTCAGTTAATTCAATATCTTAAAGAGAACTACATTGTGTGATGAATAATTTCATTATATATATCAGAAACGCGTGGAAAAAATGGAAGGCAGTTCCAGTATCTCTTGCATAACATGGGCGACTACAAAATGTATTTGCATACATTTTAAGTTTATACTCAGGTAGTAGATGGGCAACACGGCATCTGATTCGCCGGGCAACGGAGCGCTAGTTGCCTGCCATCTACTTCGCCGTGCGTGCTGTCATCAGACAAATGTGTATTGCATAGGCTTTCCATTTTCATTATAAATCTTATAAGTATCGTCACAGCAAAAGAAATTCAAAATCATAAATTTTCAGCACTACCTGAACCAGACAAAAAGAAATTATTGTATAAAAGTCCTATTTAAAAGGGTGTTAAATGAAAAATTTATTTTTGTTTAAATAAGTATTTTATAACTTTAAGTCTAGTGTGTTTCAAACTTCTCAATTGATTTTAAGCATTTTGATGACATTATGTTCTCTAAATAATTACTTTTTACCCATGGTCTGCCCATGTTCACATATGTCACGTATCACGGGCAATGTTTCCCTTCTAAGGCTACACTAAGGCCTTACCAACACGTCAGTGCTCATATACCTGCATTGGAAACGCGCTAGGTTGCATAAAAGCTGCAACCGCGCCCTCAAACTAAAACTCACTGATCGCCCTTTTTATGTTGTACATATTTCCTCTTCTGCCTCTCTCTCTCTCTCTCTCTCTCTCTCCATCACCTCTTCCCTTCTCCCTCTGTTTTTTTTTTTTTTTTTTTTTTTTTTTTTTGTAATCTCATTTTGTTCGCTTTTGTTCGTTGAATCTGCTCGGGGCGGACGTCGTAAGACATCCGTTTAAGTTCGTTGTTGATCGATTAACTCAGTTTTTTGTTACAGAGGGCTGCTAACCCTCTGACCGAACACGCTGAGCTACCGTGCCGGCTCTGTTCAAGCATGCCAGTCCACTTGCATACTACCTGGAACTCATTCAGATAGTAAACACATCACATAATAGTCCCAGAACATGCTGGGCATCCAAAATGTCAGTCGTAACAAAACATCTTCAACCCCACCCCCACTCGTACCGATCAGACCGAGACGAAACCTAGTTCACATTGTGTCTGGTTTAAAATCTATTGAAAAATTTGTACCGATCAAACAGACAGACAAAAATAAAAGATTAATAAAGGAAATAAATTTCTTGAATGAATTCCCAGTCATTGTGAATATTTTTTGACTGAAGTAGTCTAGATCGTAATTTGTGTCTTTATTTATAATGTCGTATCAGCTACTGCCATTATCGTATCAACACTCAGATCTTATAAACCAACGTCCCGTGTGAGTACAGTGAAACCTCTGCTACTTGCAAACTCCCTTTTTAAGCGGAGGTTTTATTGATACAGACTGTAAATATTGTTTTACTAGTCTGAGTTTCGATCTGGTGATGGCAGTAGCCAAAACAATGTTATAAATAAATTCATAAAGTATTATTCACATCGCTGCGAAAATTTCAAGACAGGTACATAACAGACACATACCTGTAGATAGAAGATCTCTCTAAGTTGTTAAATAACATTTTAGAAAATGCATAACACTGTGCTGTTTGTAATAACGTTATTTTATTTTGCTACTGGTCTCGGTTCTGAACCAACATCAACGGCAGGAAAAATATCGCAGGTTTAAGTTACCAAGGAAACCATGATGAGATAACATCCTGCCTGTTGCCCGCTATATAGCCCGATAACGAGGAACCATGGACCTTGCCGTTGGTGGGGAGGCTTGCGTGCCTCAGCGATACAGATGGCCGTACCGTAGGTACAACCACAACGGAGGGGTATCTGTTGAGAGGCCAGACAAACGAGTGGTTCCTGAAGAGGGGCAGCAGCCTTTTCAGTAGTTGCAAGGGCAACAGTCTGGATGATTGACTGATCTGGCCTTGTAACAATAACCAAAACGGCATAACTGTGCTGGTACTGCGAACGGCTGAAAGCAAGGGGAAGCTACGACCGTAATTCTTCCCGAGGGCATGCAGCTTTACTGTATGATTAAATGATGATGGCGTCCTCTTGGGTAAAATATTACGGAGGTAAAATAGTCCCCCATTCGGATCTCCGGGCGGGGACTACTCAAGAGGATGTCGTTATCAGGAAAAAGAAAACTGGCGTCCTACGGATCGGAGCGTGGAATGTCAGATCCCTTAATCGGGCAGGTAGGTTAGAAAATTTAAAAAGGGAAATGGATAGGTTAAAGTTAGATATAGTGGGAATTAGTGAAGTTCGGTGGCAGGAGGAACAAGACTTCTGGTCAGGTGACTACAGGGTTATAAACACAAAGTCAAATAGGGGTAATGCAGGAGTAGGTTTAATAATGAATAGGAAAATAGGAATGCGGGTAAACTACTACAAACAGCATAGTGAACGCATTATTGTGGCCAAGATAGACACGAAGCCCACACCTACTACAGTAGTACAAGTTTATATGCCAACTAGCTCTGCAGATGACGAAGAGATTGATGGAATGTATGATGATATAAAAGAAATTGTTCAGATAGTGAAGGGAGACGAAAATTTAATAGTCATGGGTGACTGGAATTCGAGTGTAGGAAAAGGGAGAGAAGGAAACGTAGTAGGTGAATATGGATTGGGGCTAAGAAATGAAAGAGGAAGCCGCCTGGTAGAATTTTGCACAGAGCACAAATTAATCATAGCTAACACTTGGTTTAAGAATCATGATAGAAGGTTGTATACATGGATGAACCCTGGAGATACTAAAAGGTATCAGATAGATTATATAATGGTAAGACAGAGATTTAGGAACCAGGTTTTAAATTGTAAGACATTTCCAGGGGCAGATGTGGACTCTGACCACAATCTATTGGTTATGACCTGTAGATTAAAACTGAAGAAACTGCAAAAAGGTGGGAATTTAAGTAGATGGGACCTGGATAAACTGAAAGAACCAGAGGTTGTACAGAGTTTTAGGGAGAGCATAAGGGAACAATTGACAGGAATGGGGGAAAGAAATACAGTAGAAGAAGAATGGGTAGCTTTGAGGGATGAAGTAGTGAAGGCAGCAGAGGATCAAGTAGGTAAAAAGATCAGGGCTCTTAGAAATCCTTGGGTAACAGAAGAAATATTGAATTTACTTAATGAAAGGAGGAAATATAAAAATGCCGTTAATGAAGCAGGCAAAAAGGAATACAAACGTCTCAAAAATGAGATCGACAGGAAGTGCAAAATGGCTAAGCAGGGATGGCTAGAGGACAAATGTAAGGATGTAGAGGCTTATCTCACTAGGGGTAAGATAGATACTGCCTACAGGAAAATTAAAGAGACCTTCGGAGATAAGAGAACCACTTGTATGAACATAAAGAGCTCAGATGGAAACCCAGTTCTGAGCAAAGAAGGGAAAGCAGAAAGGTGGAAGGAGTATATAGAGGGTCTGTACAAGGGCGATGTACTTGAGGACAATATTATGGAAATGGAAGAGGATGTAGAAGAAGATCAAATGGGAGATACGATACTGCGTGAAGAGTTTGACAGAGCACTGAAAGACCTGAGTCGAAACAAGGCCCCCGGAGTAGACAACATTCCATTGGAACTACTGACGGCCTTGGGAGAGCCAGTCCTGACAAAACTCTACCATCTGGTGAGCAAGATGTATGAAACAGGCGAAATACCCTCAGACTTCAAGAAGAATATAATAATTCCAATCCCAAAGAAAGCAGGTGTTGACAGATGTGAAAATTACCGAACAATCAGTTTAATAAGCCACAGCTGCAAAATACTAACACGAATTCTTTACAGACGAATGGAAAAACTAGTAGAAGCCGACCTCGGGGAAGATCAGTTTGGATTCCGTAGAAATACTGTAACACGTGAGGCAATACTGACCTTACGACTTATCTTAGAAGAAAGATTAAGGAAAGGCAAACCTACGTTTCTAGCATTTGTAGACTTAGAGAAAGCTTTTGACAATGTTGACTGGAATACCCTCTTTCAAATTCTAAAGGTGGCAGGGGTAAAATACAGGGAGCGAAAGGCTATTTACAATTTGTACAGAAACCAGATGGCAGTTATAAGAGTCGAGGGACATGAAAGGGAAGCAGTGGTTGGGAAGGGAGTAAGACAGGGTTGTAGCCTCTCCCCGATGTTATTCAATCTGTATATTGAGCAAGCAGTAAAGGAAACAAAAGAAAATTTCGGAGTAGGTATTAAAATCCATGGAGAAGAAATAAAAACCTTGAGGTTTGCCGATGACATTGTAATTCTGTCAGAGACAGCAAAGGACTTGGAAGAGCAGTTAAATGGAATGGATAGCGTCTTGAAAGGAGGATATAAGATGAACATCAACAAAAGCAAAACGAGGATAATGGAATGTAGTCGAATTAAGTCGGGAGATGCTGAGGGAATTAGATTAGGAAATGAGACACTTAAAGTAGTAAAGGAGTTTTGCTATTTGGGGAGCAAAATAACTGATGATGGTCGAAGTAGAGAGGATATAAAATGTAGACTGGCACTGGCAAGGAAAGCGTTTCTGAAGAAGAGAAATTTGTTTACATCGAGTATAGATTTTAGTGTCAGGAAGTCGTTTCTGAAAGTATTTGTATGGAGTGTAGCCATGTATGGAAGTGAAACATGGACGATAACTAATTTGGACAAGAAGAGAATAGAAGCTTTCGAAATGTGGTGTTACAGAAGAATGCTGAAGATTAGATGGGTAGATCACATAACTAATGAGGAAGTATTGAATAGGATTGGGGAGAAGAGAAGTTTGTGGCACAACTTGACCAGAAGAAGGGATCGGTTGGTAGGACATATTCTGAGGCATCAAGGGATCACCAATTTAGTATTGGAGGGCAGCGTGGAGGGTAAAAATCGTAGGGGGAGACCAAGAGATGAATACACTAAGCAGATTCAGAAGGATGTAGGTTGTAGTAGGTACTGGGAGATGAAGAAGCTTGCACAGGATAGAGTAACATGGAGAGCTGCATCAAACCAGTCTCAGGACTGAAGACCACAACAACAACAACGAGGAGTGATGATCAAGGGTGCTATTTCTTTTCATAGCAAGACCCTTTTGGTCGATAACCACGCCCCTCTTACAGCAGAGCGGTAAATAGATAGTATTCTGCACACTGTTTAGTTTCCTTTCGTGGTACGCTATCCTCGGTTTACGTTTCAGCAAGACCATGCCGGTGAGAACGAAAGTTTCTACTGGTTGTCTTCACGATTGACCAGCAAGGTCGCCGGATTTCTCGCCAAGTAAGAACTTTTGGAGTATTATCGCCAGGGCCCTCCTACCAGATCGGGATTTTGATGACCTGACTCTTTAATCGAACAGAAGTCATGATATCCCTCAGCAGGACACCCAACAACGCAGTCAAGCAATACGAATCCGAATTGGCTTGCAAAAGGGCCAATGCATTATTGAATATCCTTTCCTTGAATAAATCATCCAATGTTTTGGAATTTCTAATCATTTGTTTGTATGCATATGTGTATCACATTTACCGATTTTCGTCTCATTCGGATAATTCCTTCGTGGTACTTCTTTTTTTTTCATATTAAGAATCTGGGTCATCCGGGAAACGATTGAGATAAGTCTACACTAAATTAAAGTGAATGACAATAAATTTTGAATGTTGCTTTTTATGACGCTGTATTTTACACACATCAAGAAAAGTTTTGCATCACGTCGGTTCCGAGGGTTCCGGGACCCGTGCAGAAAAGTGGAATATAAACATTATTTGCGTTCTTTTTATTGCTCATAAAAACCACTGATCGCATGTTGTACCACCATACAGCGAGTCGTTCAGAGGTGGAGCACGTATTGGTCTCACCGCTGCCTTATAGTACACAGCCACACACATTTGATGTCATCAAAGTGCCGGCCGATGTGGCCGAGCGGTTCTAGGCGCTTAAGCATGGAACCGCGCTGCTGCTGCGGTCGCAGGTTCGAATCCTGGATGTGTGTGATGTCCTTAGGTTAGCTACGTTTAAGTAGTTCTAAGTCTAGTTGACTGATGACCTCAGATCCATATGAGCCATTTTGAACTGATCTGCTGTCGGAACCCCTCCGTCTAATGGGCGCTGCTCATGCACGGTTGTTTACATCTTTCGGCGGGATTAGTGACATCCTGAACAGTCAAAGGGAGTTCTGGGAACCGGGATGATGCAAAACTTTTTTTGATGTGTGTATTTTTCTGAGATGTAAAGACAACTGGTTTGCGTGAATTTGTAGACTAGTTGGCAAGCAGCGTTATGGAAGACTATCGTTAATACCATCGACCGGCTTAAATTACCTTCTTGCTGTGTGTCGTAATATGTCCAGTATATTAACAATGAGATACTCAGATGAAGTTTTCATCTAATTGCTAAGAAACCAAGTTATAATTGATTACCTTCCTATAATTTCCCCCGTAGCGTACAAGAGATGAGTGGTTAATGTTTCACGTTTGTTTACAAGTTAAAATGAAGAACGTAACGCCTTTAATGAAAAATGGGTGCTCAAATATTTATATCATTTATGAGAAGTCGAACTTACGAGACACACGGGAATTCGGACACTGAAGTGCTCCTTGGAGGAATCATCGATTAGCCACCATGCTCCGACTCAGTGGAAAACACCAGGTGATCCGATAGGAAGAAAACCACGAAAAGAAGGTGTCCATACTGGAGCCACAGCCCGAAATACGTGTATCACTTGTACTAAATGATTAGCAATCAATGGCGGCCACATCCGTTGGAATCTAGTACACAGTGTTTATCTGCAGTCACTATTGCGCACAGCACTTTTAACTTAGGACAATAAGTCGTTCCAGGGAAGTGTAATCGAACTCGTGTTTTATCACTAATACATACGAGCACATAGATGTTGTGATGTGTGCACGTTATAACGATGCAGGCTCACCTCACGTGTTACCTCTACAAACTACTTCGTTCCTCTAAGAAGTTCGATATAGCGTACAGCCAGTTTCGATCCTAAATATCGATGTCTCTGATGTTTTTGTTTTCTTCTCTCATTCTTAGTAAAATTTGGTACATGTCAGCAACTTTAATAACTTCTAATGGTGGTACCGATTCATTCTTCCACACTTCCACTTAAGTGCCTATCTGACTTGAGGTACTAGGTGGAGAAGCGGGTCGGTTTCTATTAGTTTCGTCCTCATTGACAAAAGTGAGAGGTGAGAAGAGAGGAGGGGGCCGGGTTTTTTCCAAGCAGGCAGCTTTCACGGCCGCCGTTAACGGCGCTTCTTGCGTGCGCCGCTCTGCCGCTTGTGACGGCTGCATATCTCTTAACTGCTGCGCACCGCGCCACGGAGACGGCTTTTAAGCCGCTACTAATGCAAGCCTGCAAGCTTCATTCAGCTTTCTATCTGTACTGCTTTTGAATGAAACTGTAGTTAGCAGAAACCACGGCGGTACCGAAGAAAGCGTCTATGACATACTACAATGCTAGACACTGTAACTTCAACAGCAGGAAGATTATTATATAACATAATTTTACTCATTAACGTATACGGTGCAGAAAGAAGAATGTATGGTTAAATTTGTAGGTGATTTGGGTTTACACAGGTTACAATACTGACAACACAGATCTGTCCAGTCTGGTAGCAACAATCGCTCTGTCCCGGGTGGGCAATGAATCGATCTGACTTTGAGCTTGAGGGATACGTGACTCTGTAACGAAGTTGATCAGTCGTAGTGGCTGGTGAATGGTGGCATGCGGGAACCTACGAGTAAATGTTTTCAATGTGTGAGAGATCTAAGGAACATGCTGACCGGAGGAAGCAGTTGAGTACTCTCTGTATCGAGGTAATTCAGGACTGTAGTGGTAACACGCGGTCTTGCATCATTTTGTTGGAAGATATCATTGTCATATCGTACCACATAGTCGCCGACCTTACCAAATACGGACCGGTTACACGGACCAGAGGTGATGATCGTTTGTAATATATACTACCTATTTTTACGTCCGTATGACTAAAACGAATGCAGTCTGGAAATGTTCTCCTCGGAAATTCCACAATACATTCATCGTACACACAACAGGGATTCGCCTGTAAACACGACGTGGTGATATTCCTACGTGCAGTGTTGTCGTTCGACACACCACTACTGGTACATCCCCCTCAGCTGCTGCGTCAGTGAAAGTCGTAACAGTTACAGTCGTGGTGACAGTCCTCGTCATAGTTTTCGTTTGAATACTTGTGTTGCTTAAGACAAGCCCATTTCGTGACACACAGTACGTGACGTGGCTGCATGATCATGGGCGGGCGAGTGAAATATACGACTGTCTTCTCGGACGCTAGTCGTGTGAAGCCATGATCTCAGATCCTGCATGGCAGTGAGTGTGGCCGTTGTGAATCCAACGATTCCATATTTTCTTGACCGTCCTGGGATCCCAAACAAAGCGAAGCGATAAACCACTGCATCGACAAGCCACGAACTTACCGCTGTCAAGTTCAGACATGTGCAGGTAGATATTTCTCCTTCTTACATTAGGAAAAACATGCTCTTGTTTCCCTCTCTCTCTCTCGCACCCTCCCCCCCCTCCCCACCCTCCCCCCCCTCCCCACCCACCCACCCCCACACACACACACACTCACACACACACACACACACACACACACACACACACACACACACACAAATTCAAATCTGATTGCTGAATGAGAAGCACGCAACATAATCTTTCCTCCGATAAACGAAATAGTTCGAAATTGATGCAATTTTGTGCACGTACAAACTATCAGCAGATACGCAAATAATTACACAAATGTTGACTTTTCGTACTTTGGCAGTCACATCTCGACAAACTGAAATATTGGCACGGAAATCTAGTACCGAATAATATGTTTATCCGCGGCTTTTGGCGGTTTCTGGGACGGTTTTCGACAACTATAACAGCATTTTGATAAAGCTCTTTGTCTATCAGACTACCATTATACCATCTCTCAAGTATGGGTGTGAGGCCTGCATAACCTTCAGAAGACGTATTAAGCACCTCCAGACATATTATCAGCGCTTCCTCAGAAGAATACTGAAAGTCAAATGACATCCAGCGTGTCAAAATCCTCGACAAAACAAGTACTACCGTCATAGAAGCTATTTTCATGAAACACCAAGTTCGTCTGCTTATTATCCACATACCCGATAGATACCTATCAAAACAGTTACTGCAATCTCAAGTCAAAAAAGTACAAAGGAAACAAAGAAGACAACTGAAATGGTAGAAAGACGTTTTGATGTCATCATAAAGAAAGAAAAAAAGCAACTCAACACCGATAATCGGGAAACCATTGTCTCCGACTGTCTGAGATGGCGTCGATCTGTTTAAAATGGTACACTATACTCCGAACAATAACAAGGAAGACTAAGATCAGACAAGTGGAACGATCAGAGAGAGATAGAGAACTTCATGATAAATAATACGCATCAACCCGTGGTTAACATTGACAGGAAATGTTCTCATTGTTGTAGAAAATGTGGTTCCGGGACTGATCTCCTCATCCACTTACCAACTAATGAATGGAAATGAGCCTCGTAAAATAAAAAACATAGTCCTCAACAATATCTGTGGGGATGAGATGCTTACTGTTGCAAAGATGTGTACCGCACAAGAAAGGTTCCAGAGTGTATCAGAGAACATGTTATCAGGCCTGACAGGATATAATAATGGGTGTGAGCATATGTGAAATGGTCAGTGAATTTTAAGTCTTAGTCAGGGAGTATGCAACCAGTTTTTTGTGGTTTTTTAATGTTCTATAAATCATTGTCACGACTTCTCGATGTGATGTATAATGTACCAGTAGGTTTACAAACAAAACTCTTTTACTGTGAAAACATGACAACGTGCTCGCCATTTATATAACTTTTTTGAAATCTAGGTTCACAATAATATTTAAAAAAATATTATTCAGCAACACATATATCATCCATTCACAAATGCATCTATAAAATGAAAGGAGCTGTCAAGTGAAAATTATTCCAATTTTAGCAGATTACATAGGTGGAAAGCCATCATTGTGATTGACGATGTTGCCGACTGGTCAGATCGAGCAATATCTAGGCATGTGATTCATTCGGATGTGATAATGATCAGATGTCTAGCTGACAAGGAACGTTAGGGAAACCATACTGGTAATTACGGTCGTTAGTTAGAGAACAGCAGAAACTTGTTACTAATTCACGGCAAAACTTAGGCAGAGAGCAACACAACATAGACGGCTCATGTTTGTTATGATACCGTACATAAGATACAAGGATATCTGATTAGATGCACCGAATCATTTTCAGTGAGGAATCTCATCATAGCCTCTGATGACCATTGACTAGGAATATTATGTGCCAAGGGGAGAGAACACCACACACAGTGTTGCTGAGAGACACGTCGTTGTACTCCCTGGTGTCGAAGTGTGGGGAATTACAGGATATGACTTAGAGTCACCATGGTAGCTGTTCAGGGAGAATGGTACCCCATAGACATTCTGAGGTATGTTTCAACTCTCACGGGACAGTATCATGATACCATCATTCAACAAGACACTATAATTCTCTTGCCTTTGTGTTCTGCCTGACGGGCCAGCAAAATCCTCGGACTCAGCGCAGGTGGACAGTATATATTGAAAGTCATTGCACTTACCCCTCTCTCTTCAGGTAGGCGTGTTCATCGGCAATGAGCTAATAAGAGACAGTGCATGCCTGGATTGTTGAAGGACGGAGAAGAAAAAGCCATTAAAGGAAATCACGGAAAATGTAAATTTGGATGGGCAGGTGGGATTCGAACTGACTTTCCTCGAATACGAGGCCAGAGATCTACCAATATATCACCTCGCAATTTATGGTGACAAGGATGAACCTGAAAATGTCATACTGCCTCCTCGAGCACTTACCATTCTTTCAAGGTATATTCTCGACACGGTGTCGTACTAACATGGATGTGTCAGTATGGCTAGAACCCATTAAGTACGCCAACAATTGGCTGACGTGTCTAAAATGTATGAAATACCTTGCAGTGTGGGTCATTACAGTGTTAACTTCTTGGACTTGTTGACTGGTATTTAACGTTATCAATAAGAAATGTCGCTCTGTGTGTTTCATTAACGTCCACTTCGTAATCAACGAGGAATTCTAGTACCTTACCGAAATGAGAGACTTAATTTCTATGAAGAACCTGTAATGCGTAATTTGAAGATCACCATTATAAATTACATTGTCTGTGGAGTGTTAAATTCCACTGTGTGCAATAACATTTGGGAATATATCTTTAACAATGCAGATATATCTGGAAAAGAAATTTTACCTTCTAGTAGCAAATGCTAAATGTCGTCTCAACGTACAAATAGGAAATCAGTTACCAGCGACGACGTTGAAATAAGTGTTTGGTTCACAGTTATTTTACTTCACGTTAAACATGTTAACACGTGATTTTTCATTGGCATTTAATTAGTATATAAATTCATGTGTTGTTATATCTATCGACTACAGAAGTATTTGGTAAGAACGATGTTTTCATAGTTTGTGTTCACAATTTTTTGACACTGAAATGTATGGGCTCTAACAGGAGATGGAAACAAAACTATATACAACGAAAGAAGTCGACACTCTTCTCATCTTCTTCATTAATGTTTACTGCTTGTGTCCTCGGATTACATTTATAAGTTTACCTCCTATTTTAGTTTCTGCGAGACTTATTTCGTCAATATAAAACTTAGTTCAGACAAATTCGTTTCCATTGACTTTCTACGACATGAATCGTTACATCCTGAAAGGGATGCAGTAGCAAATAATGACCATGTCTGAAGGATAGGACAGCGGCAAATATGCTGTACTAAGTAGTGCTCATAAATGATCGGAAATATTGCCTAGATAAAGATTTATAGTGGTATGGGGTTTGCTACCGCCGTAAAATGCAGTAGGGTTCTTGACATAATAAACTGAGCAAGTGGTTCAGATTATATGTTTAAACAGAGACAGAGCACTAACTCTTAGACCTCCTGGCAACAAACAGGCCTACAGTTATCGAATCAGTTAACATAGCGGAAGGTATCAGTTATCATAAGGCTGTGATAGCATCTATGACGACGGGTTCTACAAGGAATGTTAAGAAAGGTAGGAAGAGTCATTTGCTCAGTAAGAGTGCCGGGACACAATTTTCAGAATATCTCAGCAGTCAGCGTCAAATATTCGGTGAGAGGACGAAGATGTGGAGAACAAACGGAAAAAATTCAAAGGCTCCGTTAACAGCTGAGGTCACCAGTCCCCTAGAACTCAGAACTACTTAAACCTAACTAACCTAAGGACAACATACACATCCATGCCCGAGGCAGGATTCGAACCTGCGACCGTAGCGGTCGCGTGTTTCCAGACTGCAGCGCCGAGAACCGCTTGGCCACTCCGGCCGGCGGACCCGGATTCAGTTCCCGGTACTACCAATGATTTTTTCTTAATGACAGTACCTGAAAGGGGTGCCCTCAGTCTTGTGAGGTCACTTAAGTAGTTACTTGACCGAAAAGTAGCGGCTCTGGGGCCTAGAAAGCCGACAACGGGTGGGAGAGCTGTGTGCTGGGCACCGACCCCGAGCCTCTCCAAACCGCATGAGTGACGTCCTACGACAGGGGATGACACGGCGTTTTTTACTGTCTACAGCTGCCTCTAGTATCGTGGAGGTATTCCTAGATGCGTCAGCACATGTCCTAGCAAGCTGTCCCTTTTTACTGTCAGTGTTTTCTATTTGCTATGTACTTCGCCGATTCTGAGGAGAAACCCCTCAATCATAATTTTATCAGTCCACGGTTTTTTTGAACAATCCTCTGTAACTTCACATCCCAAACGCTTCGATTCTTTCCTCTTCCGTTTTTCCCAGTGTCCATGATTCATTAATATACAATGCTGTGCTCCAAGCGTACATTCTCAGCAATTGCTTGCTCAAATTAATACCTATATTTTTATACAAAGAGGCTTCTTTTGACCAGGAACTCTTTCTTTACCTGTGCTAGTCTGCTTTTTATGCCCTCTTTGCTTCATCCGATATGGGTTACTTTCTTCCTAGGAATCACAAATTTTAATCTTAAGCTTTTCAGTATCCTCATTTCTGCTACTTCTCATTAATGTCGTCCTTTTTCGGTTTACTCTAATCCATATTCTGTACTCACCAGACTGTTCATTCCATTTATCTGATTCTGTAATTCTTCATCACTTTTACTGTGGGCAACCTTCTGTCATTCACTCGATGCTGAGGCCACTGGTTATGCTTAGCGAGGGAAATCTACTTTAGTCAATTTAGATCTCAGCCTGGCTTCTGGTAAAGTGGAAATTGCATATTTCAATTTATCCCAGAGCGTACCTGTGGTCTTTGAATGTGTCTAAATACATCTGAATACGATTTATAGGATACATTAGAATGAAACTTCACATACCGTCCTCCAAGTAAATATTAATGTAATTTGTAGAATACAATGCATTAGACACGTCCAATGACGACAGCTAATTGGTTGATGACGAGCAGGCGAATTAAGAAAGAGAAGAAAGCTATTTGCTCGCTCTACGAAGACAGCGGGTTCGTTGCCTCGACCTTGGTAGGGCAAAGGCCATAGCAGGCCGGCGTGCCGCTATAAAAAGGAAAAGTTGCGCCGCAGACAAGGCGAGTGCGGTACGAGAACCGTGCGACCGCTACAGAGCTGGGTGTCAAGACCAGAGCGGAAAGCGCAGAGTCACGGCAGCCGCAGAGAAGACAGAGGCCGCTTTCGTTTACGCCCTGTCGTAAAAAGGAGAAGACAAACAACGATTTCTCAGCTGCACCACGAGCCTGCTTTCTTGGAAATTCTGCGCCATTACCTGATTCTCCAGTGTGCTACATCTCAAGAGAATCTGAGAACGAGAGAGTTCCGTAGGTGCAGACCCGGAAAGATTTCAAAAATTATTATTATTGTTATTGTTGGTGCTGTTGTTACTGTTATTATTGTTTTACTTCTAAGGGGTACTACAAAATTTAGAATGGTCCTGCGTATACAGTGTTAATTGTTCGAAGCGTACATTTACTCTGGGTTGAAGCTGCTACCTGCCCACTGGATAAATAGGTATGCTACACTGAACAGCCAAACAAATTGGTACACCTGCCTAATATCGTGTAGGGTCCTCGCGAACACGCAGAAATACCGCAACACGACGTGGCGTGGATTCGACTAATCTTTGAAGTAGTGCTGGAGGGAATTGACACCATGTATCCTGCAGGACTGTCCATAAACCCGTAAGAGTACGAGGGGTGGAGATCTTCTGAACAACACGTTGCAAGGAAACCCAGATATACTCAATAATTTTCATGTCTGGTGAGTTTGGTGGCCAGTGGATGTGTTGAAACCCAGAAGAGTGTTCCTGGAGCCACTCTGTAGCTATTCTGGGCATGTGGGGTGTCGCATTGTCTTGCTGGAATTCCCAAGTCCGTCGGAACGCACAATGGACATCGATGGATGCAGATGATCAGACAGGATGCTTACGTACGTCTCACCTGTCAGAGTCTTATCTTCACCTGTCAGGGGTCCCATATCACTCCAACTGCACACGCCCCACACCATTCGGAGCTTCCACCAGCTTGTACAGTCTCCTTCTGACATGCGGGGACCATTTTGTATTTGAATATTCTTACATGTCCATCTGCTGATATAATTTGAAACTAGACTCGTCCGAGCAGGCAACATGGTTTCAGTAATCAACAGTCGGTGTTCACGGGCCCAGGCGAGGCGTAACGCTCTGTGTCGCGCATTCATCAAGGGCACACGATTGGCTCTTCGGCTCCGAAAGCCCATTTGAATTATGTTTCGTTGAATAGTTCGCACGCTGACACTTGTTGATGGCCCAGCTTTGGAATCTGTGGCAATTTGTGGAAGGGTTGTACTTCTGTGACGTTGAACGATTCTCTTCAGTCGTCGTTGGTTCCATTCTTGCAAGATCTTTTTGCGGCCGCAGCGATGTCTGAGATTTGACGTTTTCCCGGATTCTTGATATTCACGGGACACTCGTGAAATGGTCATACGGGCAAATCCCCAATTCCTCGCTATCTCGGAGATGCTGTGTCCCATCACTCGTGGACCGACTATAACACCACGTTCAAACTCACTTAAATCTTGGTAACCTGCCATTGTAGCAGCAGTAACCCATCTAACAACTGCGCCAGACACTTGTTGTGTTATATAGGTGTTTTCGATCAAAGCGCCGTATTTTGACTGTTTACATATCTCTGTATTTGAATACGCGTACCTATAACAGTTCCTCTGGCGCTTCAGTGTGTATTCACTAAGCATCTAATGACATCTGTGACTAGGTTTAGACCACCGGTAACGAGACAGAAGTTCCACTTTAACTCCGCATTCATTACTGTATAAGTAGTCCTAACCCCATTTCTTTTAGTGAAACGTTTCACTCAAAACATAAAAAGAGTATGTCATTATCGTTAGACATATACTATCTAATCAAAAGTATTCATACTTCCACATAATAAGAAACAACTTTCAATATTTGCAACGGTATTTAAGGCAAATAGCTTAGAAAGACGTCCTGATTACCAACGCTCATTACATTTCCCGAGATTTTTATGGCTGTGTTTTGTAACATATATTTTTTAAGAATTCATTAATGGCAGATGGCCATATAATGCGTCCTTCGATGATAATTGGTGAACAATGTTGATTTGTTACTACAGTACTACAGTAACTTCCACTGTCAGAATCGATAGTCCCTGAAATTCTGCAGAACAAAATGCAACCATTCGCACGGCACGATGGGTAAGAGAGCGTAGAACATGACGGTTATTTCAATATGGTTTCCGATGTGAGATATCCAACAATCGGCCGCGCAGCGTTTTGTTGCTTGGGGGACTTAAGTCAGTACGAAGATGAAGATGTTCCACAACTGGTTGAGTTTGTATCCTTTATTTGTGTTAGTATTTTCAAATACTTGAGCAGTAACAAGTTCCGTCAAAATTTGTGCAAAATACACAGAGTGATAAACATATAGAATCATGTTAAGAAATAGTAATGCTTTCTCAAACAAATTCTTCTTCAGTAGCGCTACAGCCCTTGGTGAGCCTTGGCTTCTTCAACAATCTTCCTCCACACTTCTCGATTATTTGCTGCTCTTTTCCATCCCCGGACTCCCATATTGGTGATATCTATTATTACCTCGTCGATCCATCTTCTTCTAGGTATCCCTTTTCGCCTAATTGAATGGATCATACCTTTCATCATTTTCTTTGGAATTCTATCCTCTGCCATTTTCTCCAAGTGCCCTAGCCATCGTATTCGCTGTGATTTCTCAAATTTTACTATGTCCCTGCCTTGTATTAATTCTTGTAATTCGGCATTGTATCGTATTCTCCAGCCTTCTTCCTCCCTTATTGGCCCATAGATTTTGCGTAGTATTTTCTGCTCAATGCTTCTTAGTGCATTTTCATGGTGTTGTGTCAACGTCCATACCTCTGAGCCGTATGTGATAACTGGGCGGACTAGGGAATTATATGTTAGCAGTTTAGTTTTTCTTGTAAAAAGGCTATTTTTGAAAAGTTGCATATTTGCAAAGTAAGTTCTGTTTCCTGCTTGTATTCTTTCCCTTACAGCCTTTCCAATACTGTTGTCATTTGTTATTAGGGTTCCCAAGTAGTTAAAAGTGGACACTCCATTGAAGCATTTCCCATTGATGTTTAGGTTTTTAGGGGTTCTTCTGGCCTCAGGTTGTGACATTACCATATATTTTGTTTTGTTTTCATTTACTATGAGGCCAATTTTTAAGGCTTCTGTTTCCATTGCCCGGTACGTTTCTAGGGGTGTATTGGTATTGCCTCCTACTATAGCAATGTCATCAGCATATGCACATATCTGGCTAATTTTCATAAATATGGTGCCTCTTTTTTTGATTTTATTTACTACACTATGCAGAGCTATGTTGAAGTGGAGAGACTTTCCCCTTGCTTCACACCTTTATTAAAGTCAAAGCTCAAACATATAAATATACATTTTAATACATAAATTTTAATGATTTTGTTTTTGCGCAGACATAGTTTTGACGAAATTTGCTCCAGCGAAAGTACTTAAAAATCTCGAAACTGCTGTAAGACAAAAAAGGTTACAAATTCCGTCAGTTGTGAAACCATGTTTTCATTTAGCTATCATAGTCATCTGTCTTGACGTCAGCGTAATGTGCACCAAACTCGCGGACAAGCGAGCATCGGTGAACATTGAGAATAGACAATGACACACATGCAGCATGTTCCATCTTCCAGCCCACACTTGGCATGAAGATCTACGTGTCCGTCACCGCCATGAAGATGATAGCGCTATCATCCCACGCTAATGTCACTTTCCGTCGTCTGCTGCTGGACATATGAATTGTTCTTTTCTCATCAGTCCACGGTAGTCGTCCTCAAAGACTACTCTCTTGTTCGTGAAGACCTGGAGAGAGTAGGAAACGCCAATCAGGGAACTATAATCAGGCTACGCCGGACGTGCCATCTAGAGAAGCCCCGGCACTGCGAGACGATGACGTTTTGGGCTCCTGGGAACGAGTAGCACATCTGTGCGCTGTTTCGTAAGGCAATCCAGTTCCGCGGGCGCCGGGCGACGGCAACGGCGCCAGACACTCGGTGTGGCGACCGTTACGCTGAGTGCGGACGCAACCGCGGAGGGCAGGCGGCGCTACGGCCGGTCTGCGACTGGTTTGCCCAGTAACCGAGCGACCCCGTGAACGGTTCGGGGACGGATGTTGGGAAACACTGGGCCACCACCTGTGGAGCATCCGGCAACTGTCCGAATCCGTGCCTCGGGAGGAGGGCAGCACTCTAGCCAGCATAGCAGACCCCGACCGAAGCCCATTTACAAGGGTTTAGGAAAGTCCGATCCATCTCCTCTGGGCAAGAGAAAAGTGCCCTTTTCACCACATACTGGATACTAGCTCTGGAGTCCACAATGGTCAAGTCGATAAGCCTACATGAACGATCAGGAATAACATGCCTCACAACGCATCCAGTGTTGGCACTGAAGTGCAGATAGGATCAGTTTAAACTATAATGGACGTGGTTGGGTCATGTATAATCGAATTGACTAGAGGACTAGAGAGAGAGAGAGCGTTCCTAAGAATACCTTCCAAAAATTTGTAAAATTGGTTATTGTGCAAACTGCGTGCGTTTCTTGGTATCTTACGATGCTTCTGACAGACGACTACTTACTTCTATCGTAGAAGTGATGTAATATTCGTCCTTGCCATTAAGTCTGGTTCAGTATCTTATTCTTTGTTAAGACTTGTACGTTAAAGTGTAAACTTTTTAGCTATCCCCGCCTTCCGAATTCTGTCGGCCAGCTAAACAAGTTTATGTTTCACAATCATCTAACTACGTCTTTATAGTTCTGAGGATGTCTCCCAGAATAAGGAACAATACGCTAGAAACGGAAATATGCGTTGTATTGCTGTCTAATCCCCACAAACTAATGTGGCCAAGAATACAAATACCGACCGTAAAGTCCGCACTATATGAGTAAGTAAAGAAGTTGGCGAAAGCTCTGAACAAGCAAAGAGAACTTGATTACATCTACCAGACTGCATTTGATCTGCGATTTCTGCGATGCAAAATCGTTGCTTCTCACTGTCTACACTCCAGAGAGTAGGAGAGTAACTGGTTAATAATAAGTAAGGGTTCTAAAATAAGCAAACAGTAAAATTCATGATAAGAAGTCTGGATTTACCAATATGGATTTGCAGTTCACTGCAGAACGATTCTCCTGCCACCGACGCACGCTTCTCCTTGAAGAGAAGATGAGAGAAATAGGGCTAGTATGGAGCCACAGAGACAGTCGTTTTCCCTCCCTACCTCTTCGAGTGCAATATAAAATGATTGCAAGACGCAATCAATATATTCACTCCGCGATAACAACGGTGAAGTCACTGATGACAGAGCCACTAAAGCAGAGTTATTAAACACGGTTTTCCGAAAGTAGAAGACGAAGTAAATATTCCTGAATTCCAATCAAGAACAAGTGCCAAGATGAGAAACATAGAAGCAGATATCCTCGGTGTAACAAAGCAGCTTAAATCACTTAATAAAGGCAAGGCCTCCGGTCCAGACTGTATACCAGTCAGGTTCCTCTCAGAGTATGCTAATAAAATAGCTCCATATTTAGCAGTTATATACAACCACTCTCTCACAGAAAGATCCGTACCTAAAGACTGGAAAATTGCTCAAATCAACACCAATACTCGGAAAGGGAAGTAGGAGTAATCCGCTGAATTATGGGCCTATATCACTAACGTCAATTTGCAGTAGGATTTTAGAACATATATTGTATTCGAACATTATGAAGTACTTCGAAGAAAACGATTTATTGACATGTAGTCAGCACGGATTCAGAAAATATCGTTCTTGTGAAACACTACTAGCTCTTTATACTCATGAAATAATAAGTGTTATCGACAGGGGATGTCAAATTGATTTCATATTTTTAGATTTCCAGAAGGCTTTCGACACCGTTCCTCACAAGCGTCTTCTAATCAAACTGCGTGCCTACTGATTGTTGTGCGACTGGATTCGTGATTTCCTTTCAGAAAGGTCACAGTTCGTAGTAATAGACGGAAAGTCATCGAGTAAAACAGAAGTAATCTCCGTCGTTTCCCAAGAAAGTGTTATAGGCCCTCTATTGTTCCTGATCTATATTAACGACATAGGAGACAATCTGAATAGCCGTCTTAGATTGTTTGCAGATGATGCTGTCATTTACCGTCCTGTAAAGTCATCAGATGATCAGAACGACTTGCAAAATGATTTAGGTAAGATATCTGTATGGTGCGAAAAGTAGTAATTGACCCTGAATAAAGAAAAGTGTGAAGTTATTCACATGAGTACTAAAAGAAATCAGCTAAATTTCGATTACGCGATAAGCCACACAAATCTGAGGGCTGTAAATTCACCTAAATACTTAGGGATTACAGTTACAAATAACCTAAGTTGGAAAGATCACATAGATAATATTGCGATAGAGCAAATCAAAGATTGCGATTCATTGTCAGACCACTTAGAAGGTGCAACAGGTCTACCAAAAAGACTGCTTACACTACGCTTGTCCGCCCTATTCTGGAGTATTGCTGTGCGGTGTGGGATCCGCATCAGGTGGGATTGACGGATAACATCGAAAAAGTACAAAGATGGGCAGCTCGTTTTGTATTATCGCGAAACAGGGGAGACAGTGTCACAGACATGATGCGTGAATTGGAGTGTCAATCATTAAAACAAAGGCGTTTTTCGTTGCGACAGGATTTTCTCATGGAATTTCAATCACCAGTTTTCTCCTCCGATTGCGAAAACATTCTGTTGGCACCCACTTACATAGGGAGAAATGATCATCACGATAAAATAAGGGAAATCAGGACTCGCACAGAAAAATTTAAGTGCTCGTTCTTCCCGCGTGCCGTTAGAGAGTGGAACGGCAGAGAGACAGCTTGAAGGTGGTTCATTGAACGCTGTGCCAGGCACTTTATTGTGAATAGTAGGATAATCACGCAGATGTAGATGTAGTGCATGGTATCCTTCAGATACACCATACATTTGCTTGCGGAGTATGTAAGTGTAGATCACATTTCATGAAGATAACACGTCTGATCAGAAAAGTCGTTTGTCATTAGGAAGAGGCAGTGAAAGTCAGACACAAGTTGCTGTAACATGCATTCTATTTACCAGATATAGCACACTCTGCTTGTCGAGTATCCCCGTCCGTAATGAACTTCGCCTCGATAAATTTTTAATTTAATGAAGAAGATATGGGCACTGTGCAGTGGTACTTCGTTGACCCTCCTGTATCAGATGTCTGGATGGAACCAATTCACTGCAAAAATAATGGACGAAGTACAGTACACTAAAGGGGACTACGTTCAGAGAGAAGTTCATTTCTTATACCTCACTGCTGGGAATACACTCCTGGAAATGGAAAAAAGAACACATTCACACCGGTGTGTCAAACCCACCATACATGCTCCGGACACTGCGAGAGGGCTGTACAAGCAATGATCACACGCACGGCACAGCCGACACACCAGGAACCGCGGTGTTGGCCGTCGAATCGCGCTAGCTGCGCAGCATTTGTGCACCGCCGCCGTCAGTGTCAGCCAGTTTGCCGTGGCATACGGAGCTCCATCGCAGTCTTTAACACTGGTAGCATGCCGCGACAGCGTGGACGTGAACCGTATGTGCAGTTGACGGACTTTGAGCGAGGGCGTATAGTGGGCATGCGGGAGGCCGGGTGGACGTATCGCCGAATTGCTCAACACGTGGGGCGTGAGGTCTCCACAGTACATCGATTTTGTCGCCAGTGGTCGGCGGAAGGTGCACGTGCCCGTCGACCTGGGACCGGACCGCAGCGACGCACGGATGCACGCCAAGACCGTAGAATCCTACGCAGTGCCGTAGGGGACCGCACCGCCACTTCCCAGCAAATTAGGGACACTGTTGCTCCTGGGGTATCGGCGAGGACCATTCGCAACCGTCTCCATGAAGCTGGGCTACGGTCCCGCACACCGTTAGGCCGTCTTCCGCTCACGCCCCAACATCGTGCAGCCCGCCTCCGGTGATGTCGCGACAGGCGTGAATGGAGGGACGAATGGAGACGTGTCGTCTTCAGCGATGAGAGTCGCTTCTGCCTTGGTGCCAATGATGGTCGTATGCGTGTTTGGCACCGTGCAGGTGAGCGCCACAATCAGGACTGCATAGGACCGAGGCACACAGGGCCAATACCCAGCATCATGGTGTGGGGAGCGATCTCCTACACTGGCCGTACACCACTGGTGATCGTCGAGGGGACACTGAATAGTGCACGGTACATCCAAACCGTCATCGAACCCATCGTTCTACCATTCCTAGACCGGCAAGGGAACTTGCTGTTCCAACAGGACAATGCACGTCCGCATGTATCCCGTGCCACCCAACGTGCTCTAGAAGGTGTAAGTCAACTACCCTGGCCAGCAAGGTCTCCGGATCTGTCCCCCATTGAGCATGTTTGGGACTGGATGAAGCGTCGTCTCACGCGGTCTGCACGTCCAGCACGAACGCTGGTCCAACTGAGGCGCCAGGTGGAAATGGCATGGCAAGCCGTTCCACAGGACTACATCCAGCATGTCTACGATCGTCTCCATGGGAGAATAGGAGCCTGCATTGCTGCGAAAGGTGGATATACACTGTACTAGTGCCGACATTGTGCATGCTCTGTTGCCTGTGTCTATGTGCCCGTGGTTCTGTCAGTGTGATCATGTGATGTATCTGACCCCAGGAATGTGTCAATAAAGTTTCCCCTTCCTGGGACAATGAATTCACGGTGTTCTTATTTCAATTTCCAGGAGTGTATTTTCATCTTGCTCTACTGGGCCACCTGGAAATATTTTGCTTAACTGGTTCCATCTGTAAAACCCGCTCCTTATTTTGTACGTGACTCTTTAGGGGTATTGATCAGATACATTGATGTTCATTCCAGTCTGTCAACAGACCCCCAGTACGCAGACGAGCAGCACTGCGTGTGATGGATTGAGGGGTGGGGGGGCAACTGGCTGGGGCGCGTACCATACCTGCTAAGCTCGTTGGAGACGAGGTTGCTGTGTGGGCTGTAGCGCGCCGGCCGCTTGTACATGCTGCAGACTAGCCGCTCGCGGCACGCCTCCTCGTTGAAGCCGAGCTGCGCGAACACGTTGTCCATGCGCTGCAGGATGGGGCTGTAGAACGGGTCGTACGCCACCTGCACCGTCGTGGCCGCCGGCGGCGGCTTCGGCGTCAGCACCTGCGGCAGAGGGCGGCGGTGGAAGAGGGCTGCATTTGCGTGCAACAGCGTAGTCAGCTACAGAGACCGTACTCACATGCTGGCACGCGCCAGATACATCACCCATCAAAAGTGAATAACAGCTATGCCTTACTAAATAAGTAAGTGCACTAGAAATGCATTGAGGTATAACAGGCGATCAAAAAGTTCCTGTTCGACGGCCGTACAGTCCAGAATAGGTAGTCAATCAGGCAAAATCACCGTGAGGATTAAGGTAAGTATCCCACCGATGAACCAGGTTGTTTCGTAAAAGACCGTGTCCTGTTGCGTGAAGAAGTCTGTATCTGCCTGCTGCAAAATTTTCCGATAGGAATCTTCGATCCTTCAAGACCTTTTTTAATGAGCGGAGGCATGAGTGTCTCCCACCAGCTTTTGTCGCCTGCGACAATGCGCTCAAGGAACTTCTTCCGTCTTGTGTTGAATCGCAAACCCGCACGTAACTTAGCGCACATTTCCACGATTGCTTTTCAGCAGACATGCTTCCCCATACGCACCCTTCACTCTTTGATGGAGGCCAGCTGGTATTTTGCCTTCGGCAGCCAAAAAAGAGTAACAGGACGTTGGTCTCGTTTGGGAGCAACTGGTAATAACATCACCGTAGTTCACATTTACGCATTTACCGCACGCACGTTGGAAAGACACGGATTCTACTCTAATCCCTTGACTACATATCTGTGCTTGTATATCCGTATCGATGTCGTGCTACGTTGCACATATGCTGCAGAAATGCCCTCAAACAGATACCTTTTGATCGCCCCTTATAAAGAGAACAAACTGCGTCGAAGTAAGACAAGGCACTTACAGATCTGTAAATTAATTCTACAGAGTTTCAATTTCTTTGAGTGTAATTACCTTTAGCAAATATTTGTTATGGGGCCTATACTGAAGGAGATGGGCGAAGCCAGTATCAAAGTATAAATTTTTTTCCTTTCCAGTCTTCAGATGATTTCATGCGGCTTATCCCGAATTCCTCTCTTGCGCTAACCTCTTCATTACAGAGCAGCACTAGCACTACACATCCAAATTTATTTGCTGCTTCATTCCAATCTCTGTCGTCCCCTACTCGTTTTAAACTCTGCATCACCCTCTACTACCATGAAGGTCACGTCTTAACTATGCCCTAGCATACTGTCCCTTCTACTTGTCAGTGTTTTCGTTATGTTACTTTCTTCGCCGATTTTGTGGAGAACTTCCGCTTTCATTATCCTATCAGTTTACACATTTTTCAACTTCCTTCCACAGCAACATACTTCAAACCCCTCGACCCACTTCACTTCCGGTTTTCCCATAACGCATAACTCACTAACATACAGTGTGTCCTCAAAAATTATCTCAGAAATTTCTTCCTCAAATCAAGGGTTATGTTTGACACTGACAGAGTTCTTTTGGCCATGAACGCCATTTTTGCCTCTGCTAGTCTGCTTCTTACTTTCTCCTTGCTTCGCCCGTCATGGGTTCTTTTCCTTTCAAGGTAGCAGAATCCTTTAACTTCGTCTGCTTCGTGATCATCAGTTTTGAAGATAAGTTTCTCGTCATTCTCACTTCTGCTACTTCTCAATCCATATGCTATACTCATTATACTATTCCATTCAATAGATCCTGTAATTCTTCTTCAGCTTCATTGGGGATAGCAACGTCATCAACGAACCTTATCACTGCGATTCTTTCGCCCGGGCTTTTATTCAAAGTTATTACCAATTCTTTTATTTCCGACATTGCTTCTTCGAAGTATAGACTAAACAATAAGGCCGAAAGACTATCCGTGCCTTACACCCTTTTCAGTCCAAGAACTTCGTTCTAGGTCCTTAATCTTATTGTCCCCTGTCGCGTCTTGTACATATTGTATAAAATCCGTGGTTCTCTATAACTTACCCTATTTTTTTCAGAATTTCGAACATGTTGCACCAATTTACCTTGTCGCTTTTTCCAGGTGGGCAAATCCTCTGGATGTGCCTTGACTCTTCTTGTCAAGCACAACATGAGGACTGTCTCGCTGGTGCCTTTACCTTTCCTAAAGCCAAACTGATCGTTATCTGATAAATCCTCAATTTTCTTTTCCCTTCTTCTGTATAGTACTCTTGTCAGCAAGTTGGATGCTTGAGATGTTAATCTGACTGTGCGACAGTTCTCTCACTTATCTGTTTTTGCTGTCTTCGGAATTTTATAGGCGATATTTTTGCGAGAATCTGATAATAGGTCGCCTACCTCATAGATTCTACACACGTATAGTCCTTTGGTTGTCACATCCCTGCCGGCCGGTGTGGCCGTGCGGTTCTAGGCGCTGCAGTCTGGAACCGCGTGACCACTACGGTCGCAGGTTCGAATCCTGCCTCGGGTATGGATGTGTGTGATCTCCTTAGGTTTGTTAGGATTAATTAGTTCTAAGTTCTAGGCGACTGATGACCTCAGAAGTTAAGTCGCATAGTGCTCAGAGCCATTTGAACCTTTTTTTTTTTGTCACATCCTTCAGTGATTTTAGGAATTGTAACTCTAATACTGGATGCCCTATCTCTTCCAATTCAACTCCAATTTCTTCTTCTATATCGTCATCAGACAATTCTTCCTCTCCTTATAATCCTTCAATGTACTGTTCCCACCTATCTACTCTCTATTTCTCTCTCTCTCTTTCTCTCTCTCTCTCTTCTGCATTTGACAGTAGAATATACATTGCACTCTTAATGCGCTTTTCGTTTCACGGAAGTTTGTATTGATTTACGTATATGCTGAATCAGTTTTTATAACGGTGATTTCTTTTTCGATTTCTTCACACTTTTCCTGCAGCCGTTGCGCTCTGGCTTCCTTGGTCTTCGTATTTATTTCATTTCTAAATTATTTACATTCCTGTCTTTCCCTGGAAAATTATATGCTTCCTATTTCCGTCGATCAATTGAACTATTTCTCCTGTTGACCATGGTTTTCTTTGCAGTTATCTTCCTTGTACCTACTGTGTGTTTGTCTGTCCAACATCTGTGACTGCTATCTTTTCTTATCGTAGTATCCTCATCTTTACCTAACTTCAAACGCACCTCATCATCCCTCAGTACTTCAGTATCTCACTTCCGTCCACACTCGTTCTTAAGGACGATTCACGTGAACTTCAGTTTACTCTTCATTGTTACTAAACTGTGATCTGAATCTGTATCTGCTCCTGTATATGTCTTACAATCTAATATTTGATTCGGAACCTCTGTCGGTCCATGATGCAATCCAGCTGGAGTCTTCCCGTGTCTCCAGGAATTGTCCAAGTGTGCCCCTCCTTTTGTTATTCAGCTATTGCTAGCTGAAATTGATTGATAATTCAATTATTCATTCTCTCCTCTGATTCCTACTACCAAACCCGTATCTCTTTCTTCACTCCTTTCCCCACAACCGCATTTCATTCCCCAATGAGTATCAGATTATCACCTCCCTTTACATACTGAATTACTCGTTTAATACCCTCGTATAATATCTGTATCTCTTCATCTTCTGCTTGAGATGTCGGCATGTATACCTGAACTTCTGCTGTCAGCGTTCGTTTGCTGTCAAATCTGATAACAACCCTACCGCTGAACCACAGTGACGCCCCATTTACCCTACCTTTCAATTCATCAATTCATAACAAATTGTACTGTCGTTAAGCCATCATCTGCTGTTACTATTAGCCTTTGCTGTTCTAACCGGGAAGCCTTACCTTTTTTTCCATTTTACTTTACTTCACTGAACGTCCCCCCCCCCCCCCCCCCCCATCCTACCGCTCCCCCGAGCCTTTCTATTCCCTTGTCAGGTTTTACAGTTTCCCTGTTCTCTGTTATGTTCTAACTTCTAATATTCCCTGTTCAAACTTGTAGAGTGTTACCATTTCATTGGTTATTCCATCTTTTATGGTGGTGTCTTCTCCATGATCATAAAGGGGGATTAATCCGGGGTCTTTTGACAGTGGAGAGATCGTCATCGCCCTTGATTTGATTTTATCAGGGAAGCAAAAACAACATTGGTCAAGCTCGCTGCTGTCCGCACTGAAACAGAGTTTATTGTGAATCATCGCCCTTTCTCAGCTACAGGCCGTACGTCCCGTCCGTACACTTGATGTGTCCTTTATGCACTGCTTTCCATTGCCTGCTGAATCCTCATGCCTTTGATCATTGCTGATTCTTCCGCCTTTCAAGGGAAGTTACCCATCCAAGGGCAAGATAGCGCCCTGAACCTCTGTCCACTTCTCCAGGCTATTTGACAAGGCCATTGGCAAAACGAGTGTGATTTCTTATGTCATTGCTGATGGTTTTTATTCAAAATTTATATCATGACTGGGTTCGAACCCGTGAGGGAGGATGTTTTGATTACTTACCAAAGTCGCAACCCCCCCAGACGAAGAGGTTTCATCTTTTACTGTCAGCAGTTAGAAATACCATTTATATGACTACATTCGTCAGTAAAGGTTGTGAAGTATTCGCTTTTTCATATTGGCCAAGTTTCTGCGCAATGATTTATCCGTCTGTGTTATGCTTAATGAATTACGGTCCCGTTCACAAGTGTAATTAATGATTTTATAATTATGTAGGAAGCAGGGGGATGAACCTAGCTAACGCCAGCAATTACATTCGTCAATCCGACTTGTCATGTCATCTATAGCGTGTTAGTTTGCTTCCATACGTTGACATGAAGACATATATATACTAGAAACCCGTTGAACTGACAGCGAGAAATCGAGAATTTCGAGTATGGTTCTTCTACAAATATGGAGACTGATATTTGCTATTCATTAAAGTGGCATGGACAGGCCAGGACGTTTTTAAAGGCGACACTACTTCCAAGAGAGTCCGCAGAATAGGATTCATGCAGGATTGAGCTCCTTTGCAAATCAAACTTTCAGTCCAACAGCTGTTATGATCACGATTTGCCAATAACAGAATCCGTATTGTGACCTCTTCTTGTGAGGCTATTTTAGAAACTACAGGTGCACATATACAAGAAGGAAGCAATGGATCGCAGAAAATGGAGAGGCAAAGGACCTGCTAATATAGCAGATAACTGATGATGATGATGAGGTGCCGCCGGCCGCGGTGGTCTAGCGGTTCTGGCGCTGCAGTCCGGAACCGCGGGACTGCTACGGTCGCAGGTTCGAATCCTGCCTCGGGCATGGGTGTGTGTGATGTCCTTAGGTTAGTTAGGTTTAAGTAGTTCTAAGTTCTAGGGGACTTATGACCTAAGATGTTGAGTCCCATAGTGCTCAGAGCCATTTGAACCATTTTGATGAGATGCACATATATTGACCGATGTCATTGGCGATGTTTAAAACAAATTGTTTCTCAACATATAGCAGGAATAATAAGAATTTAGGGTCTCGTGCCTCGAATGACTTCTCTAATGTGTTTTCGACGTTATATATAGCGAATCCTAAACTCACGAACGAAATTTCGAAGGTTGTTGAGGGATATTTCCTGCGTGTTTTGGTGTAAGTGATACGTTGTTCCCTATGGCTCGTTACAGTGTGCTTTCATTTCGTTTGGTCTCTGTACAACAGGGCAGATTTCGACGGTATGCCCTGTATGTCTATTTTGCATCGAATTTGTTTCTTTCGCTCACGGTAGTTTCTGCTTACAACAATAATGCCAGCTTTACTCTTTGTTCTGAAATTTACATTAAATGTTGTGGCGGATTTGTATTTGCACCAGTATTGGTTGTTCTGTCAACAGTCTTACACAACATTTCGAATAGGTTTAGTGGTGAGTTGGCCGTGAGTGATATCACTGAATGCAAGGGAAGAAGGGAACAGCGACTCTATACATAACTGATTCACAGTGACAGCAACCTCACTACTGTAGTTTGATTGTTACATTACTCTGGGTTTTATATTGCACCGTTTCATGATTGCATAATACTTGCTTTCTCACACTGTGAAGATATTTTAACGGAAATGAAGGTAACTTGGGTAGTAAACCGAATAAATCATATCTATATTACTACTCTGTTACAAGCCACCAGAGACCACTGTCTCTTCTGCCAAAATACTCAGAAAATGTACTTTAATAACCACTGAAATTTTATAAGCGTCGGCTTCCGTGGCCATCGTCACAGGCCAATAAAGTTCTTCTGGGTGTGTGACCACTTTGTCAATGTGTAGCATTTTTACACAATGACAATGCGATCACGGACCCAAAAGGATTTTACTGACTTTAAATCTTTTTTCAGTGAACTGTTTGTGCGTTGGTAGGTGTGGTGTGAACCATGTCTTACAATTTTTTATTTCACTCAGCAATATTGCAAACATGAGCTTATTATAGAAATCGGTGACTCAGCTGGAGATCACTGTACTATTGAGATAATATCCTCAGTTTCAATGTTAAAAGAAACCTGTACATACAGTATTTCTGTGGAAACGACATCGCTTTACTGTTAATGAAGTGTGGATTATTTTGGTTTTTGAAATGTTCCGTACCACTGGATCATCCAACATTTGAATCGTTATAACGTTATTTTATGATTTACAACCGTGAAAACTGAGTTTGAATGTGATACAAGGATATGACTTCCACGGTTGTAAAGACTCCGGTTTAAGTTGGCATCTGTGTGACTAAACGGGAAGTGTAGAGTGACTGCAGGAGGAAATTTGCGAAAGTGGCCCACGTGGGGTTTCGCCGTATCGGCGTTCGTCTCCGGAGACAAGAAAAACAGGACACAAAGTAGGACTGTGCTTGATACGAACTTTCGCTCGCTGCTGGCAGTGACCACAGGCATCGGGGTTATTCCGCTAATCTTGTAGCGAGGCATTCCATTCGTCACGGCCTTCTGTGCACTCCTTTTTTGTCACACAAGCTGTGAGAGGTTGAGGGGGGTGGGGGGGGCAGAGCGGTAGCAAGAAATAAAGGAGACCCCATAAGACAGGACGAAGTTGTGATGTTGCGCGTACGACACATTCTAGATGATCCTCGTTCTAGACAATGTAGTACGTATAGCCAGCTTCTGAAGACTGAATTATACTCCACATTCGGTACTTTGCAAGTCTTGTTTGAAATATCTCATTTATTCTTAACTTCAGCTTACAAAGCAGAATTCATGAGTAGGCAGTTCATAAAGCAATTTTTAACGAGCATTTCTGAACTGTGCATATTTTTATCGACGAATGATTCACTACATAGCCATTCGTATGAATAACAAGCATGACAATGAATCACATACGTAACGCGATAAACTGCTCTGCAGTATACTGGTCGGCAAATTTTTCCATCGACGTCTTTGAACAACGACTGACACCAGACTTACTTCTTGATACGGAAGAAAAAATAAAACAATGGTTGTTTCATGTATACCCGTAGAGGCAAAGGTATTTAACATTTCTCAAATTTAGTATGTGTTTTCCTGTGGTCTACAACTCATGTAAGTGCCTAAAATTCATTTACCTGATTGTAATACACGCCTTTCACGGGTAAGCTCTCGGTCTGATTTCTAAATTTAGTTGCATCAATCTACAAGAAATTAGGTTCTTTATAATTAAGGCTGGATTTCTCTCCGACTTTAACACAAGGATGGTAATGCAACAAAAACACCTCCTGCGTTAGAGAAGAATGCTTCTTTTATGTTGCTGAGCAACAGTCATATAATGAACACACCGCCATTCGACTGAAAACTGTCAAATGGTGGTGTGTTCATTAGAAAAAAAACTTAATATTGTCGAACTTTTGTTTCAGTTAATGACTGGTTATTTTATTCTTGGGTAGTAAGAAGATGTCTCCCGTAGATGGAGATGACACGTTAGGTGGAAATTTTATACATCGACCACGGCCTCTCAGCCCAGAAGTTTCAACTAAAGACAAAACCGGCCGTGAAAGCCTACATTGTATGATGAAATAATTTTCTTAATGTTCATTTAACCATTTTGATCACAGCCCTGGCTCGTACTAGATAGAAAAAGAAGATGGAAGTAATATCGCTCTCTCGAAAAACGGTCTATATATGGTTGCAGTCACGTGATTCCGAAATTAAAAATGCTGCAACGATCAATAAGATGAGAAGACAGCCTTGTCAAACCATGCCGTTTCTCAGCGTTTACCGACTTCATTGTCAGTGGGTCACTGAACTAAAAGCTTCTTCTAGGTTCTGGATGCTTAGTAATCATCATGTATTTCAAAAGCGTAAGTTTTGGATCAGTCAAGATAGGATAGCATAGAAGCTGAAGGATTGCAAGTCCTTCGAATAGTTGTCAGAAATAAAATAAAGGCACCAATAAGTCACTACTGAACTGCCATTTTGCATCAGGGCTGTGATATATCAATTAGTGTGTATTCTAGAGTGTAGAATCCGAATCTATCTTTCAAAATGGACTAGCACGTAAAATGTTTTTAGTTTTTAAGGTTTATTATTGTTTCTTGTTCATTTTTCGTATTTCGATGTTTACTCGTGTTTTGTTTAGATGTGTGTTTCTTTATAAATGTTGGGTATACCTAAAAAAAAGGCTAGATGACAGTTTGATAAAGATTGTTCTGCCTCGTGATGCCTGGGTGTTGTGTGATGTCCTTAGGTTAGTTAGGTTTAAGTAGTTCTAAGTTCTAGGGGACTGATGACCATAGATGTTTAGTCCCATAGTGCTCAGAGCCTTTTGAACCATTTGAATTTGATAAAGATTGTTCACTTTACACACCTGAGGTCAAGATAATCCGTGGTGTGAAAGAGACTTTGTGATCTAGTCCACGTTGAAATTCGCATGGTGCAATTCTGAGGATTACCTCGGCGCAACAGTATGTTGCGAGTTAATGTTACCTCAGTGAGTTTTTCTTGTGAGAGATAATAGAACGTTTTGGTGTCTAAAACTTACACTTACTACACGTGCCAACTGACAAACGTGTATGTGGGAAATTCAACCCAAAGTCTCGAAGAAAATCAGTAACTGATTTAGTTAGGAAGGAATATGAACCGTATTTAGATCGAATTCTTGGTGATCAAGATAAAAATTTTGCATGTCATATTGACTGGACTACCTCTGCTGTCACTTTAACCGAATGACTGAAAGGAAAATGAACCATGCCATTCGTTGCTCCAGTGGTATGGTGTGAGTCTGAAGACCATTCTCAGAATGTTATTTCTGTCTTGCAAATGATGCAAGGCTAGACATTGCTAGGCAAAGCTAGACCCAAAATAAAGTATCCACACGTATCTCGAGTGCATTTCCTTGGCCCCGAGGTTAAGGGTTACCTGTTCCTGTTTCGTACATCGAAGCTGTGGTATCAGAAGTAGTTTTTTTTTCTCTCTCTCTCTCTTTCAAAGCTGTTGGGGAGGGCGTATTTGGCAACAGAAGAGATGATAATTATGTTTTTATTGTGGATGGTCTGTTACACAGTCACAAGAACATGGGGTGTAGAATGTCGCTTAAAATTCACTTTTTACATTCTCACCTTGGTTTATCTAGGGAAAATTTAGGAACCATAAGCGATGAGCGGGGTCTCCGCTTTCACTACGATATTTGTTCAATGAAGCACCGTTATCAAGGTCACTGGAACCCTTTGGTGACGGCGTACCACAGTTTGGGTCTTGTTAGGGAGAGTTATGTAACGGAAAACTAAAGGAGAGCACCGTTTTGTCACACTTTTCATATTCCAAAGAAAATTAAAGCTGAAAATAAGTTGTGAGGTAGTTGAGACCTTCTATTGGCATTATGTCCATATACATGGTATTCCTCTAAGAGCCGTGAGGCACATTTTTTCTGGTCTTTCGTCAGATACTTGCAATTATATTTTTGCCACATATAGCTGGAGTCAGCCCAAACAAATACTGCTCGTCTTTCATGCAACTCCCGGCATAGACGTAAAGCGTCGGCTTGTTTCTTGTTACAAATAAAGCGATTTTTGAAGTGGGATTTTGCGTCCTCATTAGACAGCGCGGTCCCAAAGTAGTCTAACACGATATTAGTTTGCACCAACAGGGACAGTAAAACACGAGGAATAACGAGTATTCCAGCAGCGACATCACCGCCGTGTCTCCCGTTGGCTGCTACCGTTATGCAGAAGCGCCGTGCTCGGTCGCTGTTGAAGTATGGATTATTATTTATGTTCTATCGTTCCTGTTAATATACATCGAATATTGCACTAGACTGATCTGGTAGCACTCTATCGAATTGGCATATAAAACCCCGATTTAAAAATCATTTACTTTGAAACGTGAAACAAACCGACAAATTCCGTCGATGCTAGGCGTCACATGAATGACGCGATGAGCAGTATTTGTTTAGGCTGACACAAGCTACATGATGCAAAGACGAAATTGCAAATACATGCAGAAAGCTAGAGAAAATGTGCTTGTGGACTCGAAGCAGAGACACCCTTACACATATTAAACAGTAAATTGGTTCAAATGGCTCTGAGCACTATGGGACTTAACACCTGAGGTCATCAGTCCCCTAGAATTAGAACTACTTAAACCTAACTAACCTAAGGACACCACACACATCCATGCCCGAGGCAGGATTCGAACCTGTGACCGTAGCGGTCGCGCGTTTCCAGACTGAAGCGCCTAGAACCGCTCGGCCACAGCAGCCGGCATTAAATAGTATGCAGTTCCAAATTTCTGAATATTTATTTCTTCTTTGTTTTGAATCTGTCAATGTTTGCAAGTACTGTTTTTGGTTTTGCCGTATATCTACGAGATGTGACGCGACAGCGAAAAAGATGATTCTGCCATTGAATTCAGAGGAGCCTACTTTCAAACCAGCTGCAGGAAAAAAGTTTAAATAAAGTAACTAGTCTAAGCATTTATCTCAACATGCAACTAGAAAATTTTCCACGGCAACCTGTAGTCTTCAGTACTAACTTGAAGTAAAATTACAAGTATTAACAACTCAATGGCTACCTACAAGTAGGGCAGGAAGATAAAAATGTTTCAACAGGATATTTTCTTACTGTACTTCGTCGCCAGAAACGTTCACCACATCATCTCTACAACAGCCTAAATTTTTAGAACGTAAAGCCTGGTTCACCTATGTTAAATTCTAAATCGTTCTTTATGTAAGAGGGAGATCTTACGCAGCGTTCTTCATGGACCAAATCGATTTCTTGTATCGTAGCCAGCATCTAGAACGTTCACTTCGACAATATGCTTAACAACAGTAATTCGCTGTTTGTAGGACAACAGAAATGTAAAGACAGCATTTTTATACGTTATCATTGTTCAGTGATACCAAAACTACACTACTGGCCATTAAAATTGCTACACCAAGAAAAAATGCAGATGATAAACGAGTATTCATTGGACAGATACATTATACTAGCACTGACATGTGATTACATTTTCACGCAATTTGGGTGCATAGATCCTGAGAAATCAGTACCCAGAACAACCACATCTGGCCGTTATAACGGCCTTGATACGCCTGGGCACTGAATCAAACAGAGCTTGGATGGCGTGTACAGGTACAGCTGCCCATGCAGCTTCTACACGATACCACAGTTCATCAAGAGTAATGACTGGCGTATTGTGACGAGCCAGTTGCTCGGCCACCTCTGACCAGACATTTTCAGTTGGTGAGATTTGGAGAATGTGCTGGCCAGGGCAGCAGTCGAATATTTTCTGTATCCAGAAAGGCCCGTACAGGACCTGCAACATACGGTTGTGTATTATCCTGCAGAAATGAAGGGTTTCGCAGGGATCGAATGAAGGGTAGAGCCACGGATCGTAACACATCTGAAATGTAACGTCCACTGTTCAAAGTGCCCGTCAATGCGAACAAGAGGTGACCGAGACTTGTAACCAATGGCACCCCATACCATCACGCCGGGTAATATGCCAGTATGGCGATGACGAATACACGCTTCCAATGTGCGGTCACCGCGATGTCGCCAAACACGGATGCGACCATCATGGGCTGTAAACAGAACCTGGATTCATCCGAAAAAAATGACGTTTTGCCATTCGTGCACCAAGGTTCGTCGTCGAGTAGACCATCGCAGGCGCTCCTGTCTGTGATGCAGCGTCAAGGGTAACCGCAGCCGTGGTCTCCGAGCTGATTGTCCATGCTGCTGCAAACGTCGTTAAACTGTTCGTGCAGATGGTTGTTGTCAAGCAAACGTCCCTATCTGTTGACTCAGGGATCGAGACTTGGCTGCACGATCCGTTACAGCCATGCGGATAAGATGCTGTCATCTCGACTGCTAGTGATACGAGGCCGTTGGGATCCAGCACGGCGTTCCGTATTACCCTGCCGAACCCATCGATTCCATATTCTGCTAACATTCATTGGATCTCGACCAACGCGAGCAGCAATGTCACGATACGATTAACCGCAATCGCGATAGGCTACAATCCGACCTTTATCAAAGCCGGAAACGTGATGGTACGCATTTCTCCTCCTTACACGAGGCATCACAACAACGTTTCACCAGGGAACGCCGATCAACTGCTGTTTGTGTATGAGAAATCGGTTGGAAACTTTCCTCATGTCAGCACGTTGTAGGTGTCGCCAACGGCGCCAACCATGTGTGGATGCTCTGAAAAGCTAATCATTTGCATATCACAGCATCTTCTTCCTGTCGGTTAAATTTCGCGTCTGTAGCACGTCATATTCGAGGTGTAGCAATTTTATTGGCCAGTAGTGTAGAAAATCTTCCACGGCAACCTGTAGTATTCAGTACTAACTTGAAGTAAAATTACAAGTATTAGCAACTCAATGGCTACCTATAATTAGGGCAGGAAGACAGAAATGTTTCATTAGGATATTTTCTTGCTGTACTTCGTCACCAGAAACGTTCACCATAACATCTCTACAACAGCCTAAATTTTTAAAACTTAAAGCCTGGTTCACCTATGTTAAATTCTAAATCGTTCTGTTAAGTAAGAGAGAAATCTTACGCAACGGCCTGAATGGACCGAATTGATTTGTTGTTTCGTGGTCAGCACCTAGAACGTTCACTTCGACAATATGGTTAACAACGGTAATTCGCTATTTGTAGGACAGAAGAAATGTAAAGACAAAGGAACTTCCTGGCAGATTAAAACTGTGTGCCGGACCGAGACTCAAACTCGGGACTTTTGCCTTTCGCGGTTATGTGCTCTACCATCTGAGTTACCCAAGCACGACTCACGCCCCCTCCTCACAGCTTTACTTCTGCCAGTACCTCGTCTACTACCTTACAAATTTTACAGAAGCTCTCCTGTGAACCTTGCAGAACTAGCACTCCTGAAAGAAAGGATATTGCCGAGACATGGCTTAGCCATCGGTCTGGGACACAGTTTTAATCTGCCAGGAAGTTTCATATCAGGGCACACTCCGCTGCGGAGTGAAAATCTCATTCTGGAAACATCCCCGAGGCTGTGGCTAAGCCATGTCTCCGCAATATCCTTTCATTCAGGAGTGCTAGTTCTGCAAGGTTCGCAGGAGAGCTTCTGTAAAGTTTGGAAGGTAGGAGACGAGGTACTGGCGGAAGTAAAGCTGTGAGGACGGGGCGTGAGTCGTGCTTGGGTAGCTCAGATGGTAAAGCACTTGCCCCCGAAAGGCAAAGGTCCCGAGTTCGAGTCTCGGACCGGCACACAGTTTTAATCTGCCAGCAAATTTCAATCAGCGCACACTCGGCTGCAGAGTGAAAATCTCATTCTGGAACGTAAAGACAGCACTTTTATTAAGTTTTCACTGATCAGTGATACCAAAACTAGATGACCTTAACTACACTGGTGCGGAACTCCCTTGTAAAACATCTGGAATATTGCTGTGCAACACTGTGGAACAGGACACGTGCCTACGTCAGTACTGTGGCACGCTGCTGCTAAAGTGAGTGGACAACGAGACAGCGTACCTGGAGGCGTATCCTGCTCTGCTGCTGTTGCAGCAGCTGCTGCTGCTGGAGCTGTTGCTGCTGTTGGAGCTGCTGCCGCTGCTGCAGGCGCAGCTGGTACAGCTTGGTGAGGTCGGTGCGCCGGTCGCTCTGCGCCTCCGCTGGAGACACCTTGTTGTGCGTAGCGACGGCGGGGCTGTACACGGGAGACGGCCGCGCACCCACCGATGCCGCCGTCGGTGCTCCCGCAGAGTTACTGTTCACACGTAACACGACATTGGATACATACAGAGCACGTCGCAAGCATGACATTTCACTCATCGGGGATGCGGTCAATGTTTCGTAAAAAGTGTAACATACTGAAACATGATGTTCGACAAATGATTGTAGCAAGCGTGTGTTTCTATCTAATCTTATAACATACTCCACGAAGTGCGCTCTTTTTAAATATAACCACACGTACGAGATTAAGTATATTTCACAGATGAGGAAACGGGTGGATCTAAAAGTTAATAAAACTTTTAAAAAAATGACGATATACAGCAAATCTGCTTGATTCTTACGATGCGAGCGAACTGACGCATTGTGGAAACGACTCAGTTTTAATTTTTTATAGTCATCACAGCCGCGCCGAGTGGCCGCGCGGTTAGAGGCGCCATGTCACTGACTGTGAGGCCCGTCCCGCCGGAGGTACGAGTCCTCCCTCGGGTATGCATGTGTGTGTTGTTCTTAGCATAAGTTAGTTTAAGAAGTGTGTAAGTCTAGGGACCGATGACCGTAGCAGTTTGGTGCCGGCCGAAGTGGCCGTGTGGTTAAAGGCGCTGCAGTCTGGAACTGCAAGACCGCTATGGTCGCAGGTTCGAATCCTGCCTCGGGCATGGATGTTTGTGATGTCCTTAGGTTAGTTAGGTTTAACTAGTTCTAAGTTCTAGGGGACTAATGACCTCAGAAGTTGAGTCCCATAGTGCTCAGAGCCATTTGAGCCTTAGCAGTTTGGTCCCTTAGAAATTCACACAAATTTGAACATTTTATAGCCCGCATCTCGTGGTCGTGCGGTAGCGTTCTCGCTTCCCACGCCCGGGTTCCCGGGTTCGATTCCCGGCGGGGTCAGGGATTTTCTCTGCCTCGTGATGGCTGGGTGTTGTGTGCTGTCCTTAGGTTAGTTAGGTTTAAGTTGTTCTAAGTTCTAGGGGACTTATGACCACAGCAGTTGAGTCCCATAGTGCTCAGAGCCATTTGAACCATTTTGTACATTTTATAGTCATCACTTGTTTAATTGGCTGGATGTTGTCGTAGACAGTTCCCCATTTTGGGTCATTACTCATTTGATTAGTTCGATGCGGCCTCTCCCATCTTCCCTTCCAAGCTCTCCATCTCAGAACAGAACTTATTTCTAACGTTCTCATTTATCTGTAGGATGCATTCCAGTCTCTGTTTTCACCCAGAATTTTTACCCTTGACAACTCTTTCTAAAACCAGGAATTTTTTACCCTTGCCCTATTACTCTGCTATTTTCCTGTGGGTGATTTCAACGTATTCCGTTTCTCGTGACTTCTGATTACTTATTATGTGATCAGGCCACATGATTTTAAACATCGCTTTAGGTCACCGCACTTCAAATGTTTCGATTCTCGTTTCCGATTTTTTTACAATCCTTGTTTTATCTCCGTACAATGAAATGTTCTCATACGTACATTCTCAGAAATGTTGTTTCTCAAATTAAGGTCTGTTTTCGACATTAGTAGATTCGTTTTGCAAAGCACGACTGTCTTTTCCTGTGCTAGTATTCTTAGTCCTCGATGCTTCGTCTGCCACGCATTTCTTTCCCGCTCTTGTGGTAATCTTCTCTCATCTCTTCGTAAGTGCTAGACCCAGTCCTCAGCTCCCCATCTAGCGGTTAACGTTGGTGCCGCTATAGACTGGCGTTACTTATTCGATTCTTTTCCGGGTCGACATTTTCTCTGATCAGGAAGTAGGTGTTTGTGGTTGCAGTACCATTTCATCTCATTATCGTCCACGCACAACTCGCGGAAGTGACGTTAAAGAGAGAGACTTCCAGTAGGCGACGGATGTGCCCCAAAAACGATCTATCGGCGAATAACTACACTGCACAACAGAATTAAAGGATCACTTTTTCGAAACTTCGTAATTGTTTCCCATTGCAATGTACAAGTTTGAAATTATGCTCAAACATGCCTACAGTCTTCCTCTGTAATCACACAAAAGTTGGGCACCTTGCGACGTCACCCTGGAGCTCGGCTACGCTTCAAGCGGCAAAGTGTACACATCTGCGAAGAGGTCACACCGCCGTGGACGTGTGACGCGACGAGTACGTCGTCACCCCCTCTTACCCACAAAATGGTTCAAATGGCTCCGAGCACTATGGGACTTAACATCTGAGGTCATCAGTCCCCTAGAACTTAGAACTACTTAAACCTAACTAACCTAAGGACATCACGCACATCCATGCCCGAGGCAGGATTCGAACCTGCGACCGTAGTAGCAACGCGGTTCCGGACTGAAGCGCCTGGAACCGCTTGGCCACCGCGACCGGCTCGTACCCACATTTCACCCCTTCTGTTGACGCCTCTGCTATCGAGGTATGTTATGGGTGCCGGGAAAAATGTTTCAGACACACCGTCGCTCAGAATCGCCACCACAAGGCATCAGAAGATGGCATAAAGGGTACCAATGAAACCACCCCTCTCCTTGGGATCTTGACTTCCACACGTTTCGCGGTCGGAAATAATAGTTCTCGAGGCAATGACCTACAGGACGACGTCCTTGTCAACCTCTGACGCACCTGCCATCCTTTCTCTAACGACATTGTGGGCCTGTATCCCCATTGAACGTGATCGTGCCTCTTTGGAATGCAGCGCGACTACAATTATTGCCGCTTCAGACCACAGTCAGATTTCGTCGTATGGTTTTGAACTGTCCCTAGAGGTTCCAACCTATAAACGGGAGCAAAAATTACGGTCGAACCGCCCTCCGAAGGGATGCAATCAAATTCAGTGGGGATGCAGAACGTCCAGGGGTGTCAGCGGTTTCCATATTCTCATCTATAGACTTCAGTGCTTCGTCAAATCATATTTAACCAGTCCATTTAATTTTTGACTTTCTTCGATAGCTCTACACTTAAAATATTTTCAATTTCTTCTTCTTTGCATTTTCTATGTTTGACTTTTCTCATCCATGCAAACGAACTCTTTCAAGAACTTCTTCCTCATTTCTTGGTCGAAGTAAACTGAAGAGCCAAATAAACTGATACACCTGCCTAATATGGTGTAGATCCCCTGCGAGCACGCAGAAGTGCCGCAATACGACGTGGCATGAACTCGACTAATCCTTGAAGTAGTGCTGGAGGGAACTGATACCATGAATCCTGCTGGGCTGTCCACAAATCCGTAAGAGTGCGAGGGGCTGTAGATCTCTTCCGAATAACACATTGCAAGGCATCCCAGATAGGCTCTATAATGTTCATGTCTGAGGACTTTGGTGGCCAGCGGAAGTGTTGAAACTCAGAAGACCTTTCCTGGAGCCACTCTGTAGATATTCTGGACGTGTGGGGTGTCGCATTGTCCTGCTGGAATTGCCCTAGTCCGTCGGAATGCACAATGGGCATGAGTGGATGCAGATAACCAGACAGGATGCTTACCTACGTCTCACCTGTCAGAGTCGTATCTTGACGTGTCATGGGTCCCATATCACTCCAACTGCACACGCCACGCACCATTAGGAGCCTCCACCAGCTTGAACAGTCCCCTGCTGACATGCGGACGCCATGGATTCATGAGGTTGTCTCCATCCTCTCGATACAATTTGAGAGGAGACTCGTCCGAGCAGGCAACATCTTTGCAGTAATCAACAGTCAAGTGTGGGTGTTGACGGACCCAGGCGAGGCGTAAAGCTCTGTGTCGTGCATATATGAAGGGTACACGAGTGGGCCTTCGGCTCCGAAAGCCCGTATCATTGATGTTTCATTGAATGATTCGCACGTTGACACTTGTTGATGGTCCAACTTTGGAATCCATAGCCATTTCCGGAAGGGTTGCACTTCTGTCACATTGAACGGTTCGCTTCAGTCGTCACTGGTCCCGTTCTCGCAGAATCTTTATCCACCGCAGCGATGTCGGAGATCCGATTGTTTACCGGATTTTTTGTATGCATGGTATACTCGTGAAACGGTCATACGGGAAAATCCCAAATCCCTCGCTACCTCTGAGATACTGTGTCCCATCGCTCGTGCGCTGACTATAACACCAAGTTCAAACTCAATTAAATCTTGATAACCTGCCATTGTAATAGCAGCAACCGATCTAACTTATATAGGGGTTGCCGACGGCAGCGCCGTATTCTGCCTGTTTACATATCTCTGTATTCGAATACGCATGCCTATACCGGTTTATTTGGAGTTTCAGTGTATAATACTATTAGGTTAGTACATACACTGAGGTGATAAAAGCTGGGTGTACCTCCTAATATCATGCTGGACCTTCTTTCGCTCGGGGTAAATACTGAGCCATGCTGCTTCTATAGCCGTCCATAATTGCCACAGCGTTGCCGGTGTAGGATTTTGTACACGAACAGACCAATCGCGAACAGTTGTGCCCCGAAGACATCACGCAGTGTCATCCATAAAAATTCCATCAATGAACGGCTGCAAATAGTCTTCAAGTAATTCAACTTAACAACTTTCAGTCCACAGTCGGTTCAGTTGCAACAGAGGGCCCAATCCATTCCATGCAAACACAGCCCACACAATTATGGAGCTATCACCAGCAGCACAGTGCCCTGTGGACAAGCTGGGTCCATGGCTTCGTGGGTTCTCCACCGCACTCGATCCGTATCAACTGAAATCTGGACTCATCTGACTAGACCACGGTTTTTCAGTCGACTACAGTCCAACTGATATGGTCACGAGCCCAGGAGAGGCGCTGCAGGTAATGTCCTGCTGTTAGCAAAGGCAGTCGCGTCGGTCGTCTGACGCCGTAGGCCATTAACGCCAAATTTTCCGACGCACTTTTCTAACGGATACGTTCATCGCACGTCCCAAATTGATATATGCGGCTGTTTCCTGCTGTGTTGCTTGTCTGTTAGCACTGCAACTCAACGCAAACGCTGCTGCTCTTGGTCGTTAAGTGAAGGGCGTCGGTCACTGCTTTGTTCGCGGTGAGAAGTAATTCCTGAAATTTGGTATTCTCGACACACTCTTGACACTGTGGATCTCGGAATAGTGAATTCCCTAACGATTTCGAAAATTCAATGTCTCATGCGTCTAGCTCCAACCACCATTTTGCATTGGAAATCTGTTAATTCCCGTCGTGGAGCCGTAACCACACCGGGAACCTACTGATATGAATCATCTAAGTAAATTGAGAGCTGTGCCATGACACCATCGCCATCTGCATACGTACCATCGCATTACTTTTGTCATATCATTGTAGTCATCAATAATATATTCTCCCTCACTATTTACAGCAGTCTGCCAACGCTGGGGTTATTTTTCGATTCCGCGACTGTAGAACTAATGTGGTTTTGAGGCAAAGAACTCGTCGAGCCATGTTTGGAGCCATTTTCATCCGGAAAGGATGTTTCTTGGTCGTTATTCGAGAGAGAAACCGGAAAAGGTGAAAATTTGGGGGTGCAATATCAGGTGAATAAGATGGGTACGGAATGACTTCCGAACCCAATTTCCGTATAGTGTTTTGGTCAGTCTATCGGAATGCGGGCGGGCGTTATCGCGGAGTAGCAATCACTTCACGCAGTCTCTCTGGTCGTTGTTCTTGGATTGCGTCTGCAAGACGTCTCAGTTGTTGACAACAAATTCAGCACTGATGGTTACACCTCGAGGAAACAATTCGTAGTAAACAACGCCATCAGAGTTCCACCAAATTCATGACATTATCTTTTGTGGAAGCGCATTAATCCTTGTACGGGGATTAGCTCCTTTGTTTGGGCTCAACCATTCGTATTGATGACGAGCAAGCAGAGATGCACATAAGGCCATCTGCTGATTTTTGTGATGCGATATCCGTACACTCGATCTTTTAACTTTCCCCATTGCACGCAAATGTCGCACGATGGGGAAATGATTATTTTATCACAACTGCCAGTTTTCGTGTACGCTGGTGTCTATCATTGTGAATCAATGTGTTTAAACAATCTTTATCAAACCCTGAAGGTCTTCCTGGGAGTGATCAGCCAGTAATGTCAAAAGGATCCTGCTTGAAACGAGAAAAACCATTTTCTTGCCGTGCTTTCTCCAACGGCGCTATCCCCATAGGCGCAAATGTTTCTGACTGCCTCCGACGCTATCAACATTCTACTGAGCTCAAACAGAATAATATGTCGTAAACGTTCGGATTTCTCCACTTGAGACTCCATTGTCTAGCGCCCACGGCTCTACTCGTTATCTCCAAATGACAAAATGACAATAGGAAAACTCAAAAAGCAATAGTGAACTACTATTTAAAAAATGACAATCGATAAGTAAACCCATAGCAGACGGAATATCAACATACAAAACGAAAACTTATGTACCAACTTAGCAGCAGAGCTGTAATACTGAAGGATGCTTTCTTCGCTTGAGCCAACCGTCTACTGCATCTTCGTATTTAGGCCGTTCATACAACAATCTTCCAAATTTTAATGTTAAGGAAGTTTTTTTCTCCTATCTATTACTCTTCATCATCTCTGTTTTTGTTCATTTTTTAGGGTCCCGTACCTCAGTCGGTAAAAACTGAACCCTTATAGGAGCACTTTGTTGTCCGCCTGTCTGTCTGTCCGACTTTTAAAATCTTTTTTTCTCAGGACCGGGTAGAATATCAAGCTGAAATCAGTTTATCCCATTAAGGTCAACGGTCCCTTGGCAGTTGAATATGTGCAAACTTCTAAGTCAAGGCAGTCAAAAGATACTGCCATTTCTGTCATATATTTTGACTGTCGCTAACTCAGTGATCAGAACCTATAGGGTACTTCCTGATGGTCTAAAACCATCATTATTTCACTGTACACGTAAAGGACAAAAATTCAAAAACTGTTAATTTTTAGTTATGTCACATGAAAAAACTATTTCTTTTGTCATTTGCTATCCGACTTCTAACTTGAAATCAAAAAATTCTCGATAATCTTGGAATCCCTGGGACTGATACCTTGCGAGTATCAAAGCCGAATAGACGCAAAAATGGTCGAGACTCTCAGTTCCCGGAATGGATGAAGTCTTTACATACATAATTAAATCTTTACGGAACCCTCAATGGGCGAGTCCAATTTCATCTGGGCAATTTAGTTTCTTTAAGGCTTGTTCCCGGCTACCAGAAGACCTATAATGTCTCCAACCCTTAGCACTTCTCTCTGTTTCCCAAGGACATTCATTCATGTTTCGGAATTTTCTTTCACTTCCATTACAGCTTCGTTGATGTACAGATATTTTTTCTCCTCTGTTGCAATTTATTACGAAAGGTAGCGAAAACATTGCTTCAAGTAAGACAAACCACTACACAAGGGACTGATAGCGGTAGCTGAAATATTGGACATATTTTTCATGTATGTTTTACGAAAAAACTGTGGTCAATAGAGCTTGCGTTGCTACAGTGTACTGCCTTTAATAATAAAATGTCAGTAGAAATACTGCCCACCTGGAGCAATTTGGTGCCTGTGTGACACAGCCAGGCTGTCCGAAAGAGACTTTCAGTTGTATTGAGGCTGTTGTTTGTGGTATTTTTTCTGTTCGTCTTTCGATTTAGTGGATGGTCCCGATCCATTTCCGAGAGGTATTCTTTACAGATGACAGATGTTCTCAGAGAAACTGAGTCCGAGTTTCCGGTCTTTGAAACACACTCACTGACATTTCTTGAGAAATTACGTCGTGTTACTTGACGGCTCTGGGCTCTGAAGTGGACATTAAAAAGGTGGGGCGAGTGGTGTGCGACACACATACCCTTTTCAGTAGTGCCAGAATGCACAATTTCAAGTTCCAGACTCGCGTATCACAGGTCTGCAAATAAAAAACCGCGCAGGATCATTACAATTTTTTTATAGATTTGGACTTCATAAAACCGAAAAAAATTCCAAAAAAATTCCATCACGTTAATTTGTTCGTGACGCCAAGTTTTTGTTTATATTTAGCGTGATATTTAGTATCATCTTTTAATTGAAAAATCGATCTTAAAATTAAGATTTCTGGTATGAATTCTATCAATTAAAGCTATATTGAGCAACAAACGAAAAGTAATTATTAATGGTTGGGGAGAGTGGTGTTACGGGGAGGCAAAAGATCGCAAGATCGTATGGAAGCAGATTAAATTGAGGAATACTATTGGTCAGGTTGAGCATGTTACGGGGTTTCATCTGTGGTACTAGCAATAAATATGAAAAACCCCATTGTTGCATCAGATAATGTTTCATCGAGCTAAATAAGTTCACTATCTTGCTGGTCATCTAACGGCGCACTCAATTTGCACCCAGGATTATAACGCTGCTGTGCTTGTGTTCTTATTTCTGGAATCTGGCTCACTGAGGATGTGTTATTTCTCTGGGTAGTTTTTGCTGTGTTTGTGGTGACTAAACAGTGAAAATTCAACAATGAAATGTGAGTTTGTGAAAAAAAATTATTTTACGTAATTCAGATTGAAACTTGGAGATGAAGACAAAGCAGGGGCTCTGCATAAGGTGGGCTCAGCATAAGGTACGCAGAAAATGCGACGAAGGTCTTCGTTAATGGTTTAAGGGTTAAAAAAGACTGATTTCGTTTTGGCATTCATATGATATGGCGTGAACAGAAAAATCACACAACTGACTGCTACTTCTGTCGGTACATGCGAAAGGATTTAACAAAAATAAATAAATAAATAAAAAGAAAAAAAATTACCGTACCCTTGACTCAGCTATTCGTCCAGTGTCCCATGTCTCTGAAACAACAGTTCGACAGCCACCTAATACAGATGACATCCTGAGTGAGTCAGAATATTCAAATTAGCTTCTCAGGACGAATCTAGCTTAGATTTCCTTCTTGACGACGGACCCAATTTTTTTTTCTTAGAGTGAGCTCAACTATCTAGTGGGAGACTAAGGACTGTAAAAAGATGCATCCGAATTACTAGGATGAAGGTTAAAAAACAAAAACCTGCTCTCATCTGGGACCTTGTTTACGTGGTACAAGCATCGTAAAGGAAATCTACTCAGTTTTTCTCCAAAGAGAGATATCTGGTTTATTGCAGTGATGTTGATGTTCTTAGTCTGAAACAGAATCTGAGTGATCAGACGTTTCACTGATTCCTCGAAAGCTAGCCTCATAGAAAGCAATCTTGCTATTTGATGGATTTGCATCTGTGCCTGTGGGCCACTCGTTTCATATGCTAGAAAACTATTATGACCTGGCTATGATTCTTGAGAAAATAAAATATCAAGAGCGTCAATGAATGGTTTGCGGAGGTTTCAAAATATTAACAACTTTGTTGCGTCAGCAGGGGCATTATACGAACTATCCTTGCTTTTTTGTGTATTGTATAGTAGAGCCAGACAGCTGCAATGGACAAAAACTGACTGGTCACTACGAGATGGTTTTTCGCGAGTGAGATAACCGTTATCAATACCACCAGAAAAAGTTTTATTACTACTTCTTCATATTAAATTTGGGCTCATAAAGCAGTTTGTCAAATAACTGACAACTGATGGAGACTGTTTCAGATATCTGTGTTCTAAGTTGCGGTAAGCGTTTCAAGCCAAGTTGAAAAAGACAGATTTCACTGGCTCTGACATAAGAAATCTTTTATCTGATCACCTTCTTTTTGGAACAGTGAGAGAAAAGAAAAAAGAAACAGCAGTAATCTTTCAAGAATTTAGTGTCCAAGTTTTGGGGGAATGTTAAGGACCCTGACTACAAAACCATTGTACAACGCATACTGGTATTGTATGGGGGTCAATGCTGTAAGATGAGCTTAACAGTTCATTTCTTACATTCCCATATTGACTATTCTCCAAAAAGTGTAGCAACCTACAGTGATGAACAGGGATGAAAGCTTTCACCAGGATGCCCGTAATATAGTGAGAGGTTTCCAAGGAGGGTGCATGTCAATGTGTTAACTGACTACAGGGTAATGTTCAATTGAGAAATCAGAGAAGGAATTTGGAACGATTTCAGAGCATCGTCAAAGAGAATAAGAAAATGCTTCACAAGAAAAAAGAGTAGAACTAAAATTGTGCATAAATCAGAAACTAATTTTTTATTAGTTCTAAGAAAGTATAATATGTTTAGTTCTTAGTAATAAATACCTGTTTCCATCAAACATTTGTTTTCATTTCTCAAAGAACCTATCTATATGTGATGGGAATTAAGCAAGTCATTTTTAGGATTTGCGACATTTAAAACATATAATTCGGCAAAAATATCGCATGCAGTGAGTAAATACCTTTTTCCCAGACCTGTATATTCCGAGTTCACCCCACAGTGGAGGATGGAATATAAACGTATAGGAAGCTTATTATACGGGGTGAGTCAGCTGCCTTTACCGACATGTTTTATGCAAACCACCTTCAAAAGCTAGATGCGAGATTTTGACATTATCTCGCTATGCACAAACTGTAAGTCCTAAAGAAAGCAATTTCTGCAGGAAATTTAGTGCAGTTAGGTATAGGACTGGAATACGTTTCCGCTGGAGGCCACGGTTTTCCAGTTATTGAAGAAAGATGCATTTGAAGGTCGTTTTTTAAAAAAAATGTTAAAATGTGTGTGAATTCGTTAGGGGCCCAACTGCTGAGGTCATCGGGCCCTAGACTTACACACTACTTAAACTAACTTATGCTAAGAATAACACACACATCCTTGAGCGAGGGAGGACTCGAACCTCCTGCGGGAAGGGCCGCGCAATCCGTGACATTGTGCCTCAAACCGCGCGGCCACTCCGCGCGGCAGGTCACTTTTGTACGTTTTTTTTAATAACTCAAAAACTGTGGCCTTTAGCGGAAACGTATCCCAGTACAAAATTTAACTACTTAAATTTACTAAAAGGTTCTGTTAATTTTTGTTTAGGATTAATAGTTTGTGTGTAGCGAGCGAGAGAATACGAAAATCTTGTGCATGGTGTCCGAAAGCGTTGCAGGTTGCATAACCCACGGGTGGAGACAGCCAACATATTATTTATATTAATGTTTTTTTTTCTATTAACTTGTTGTATGTGTTGTGGTGTCACCGCCAGACACCACACTTGCTAGGTGGTAGCTTTAAATCGGCCGCGTCCATTAGTACACGTCGGACCCGCGTGTCGCCACTGTCAGTAATTGCAGACCGAGCGCCACCACACGGCAGGTCTAGAGAGACGTACTAGCACTCGCCTCAGTTGTACGACGACTTTGCTAGCGACTACACTGACGAAGCCTTTCTCTCATTTGCCGAGAGACAGTTAGAATAGCCTTCAGCTAAGTCCATGGCTACGACCTAGTAAGGCGCCATTAGCCTTACAGTGCTTGTATTTAAAGACTCTCAATTGTATCGTCAAGAGCGATGTACCACAATGACGGAATAAAGTTAAGTATTCGAGGAGCTACGTACTTTTCTTTATAGCATTCATAAAGTATCCTGTTTCAGACCTCACGCCAGCCGGCGTGTGTATACGCGTGCCTTTCGGTTAACTGTTGTGGACTGACAAGACAGCCAGTCCACAGTGACGGGTAACCGAAAGGCACGCGTATACACACGCCGGCTGGCGTGAGGTCTGAAACAGGATACTTTATGAATGCTATAAAGAAAAGTACGTAGCTCCTCGAATACTTAACTTTATTCCGTCATTGTGGTACATCGCTCTTGACGATACAATTGAGAGTCTTTAAATACAAGCACTGTAAGGCTAATGGCGCCTTGCTAGGTCGTAGCCATGGACTTAGCTGAAGGCTATTCTAACTGTCTCTCGGCAAATGAGAGAAAGGCTTCGTCAGTGTAGTCGCTAGCAAAGTCGTCGTACAACTGAGGCGAGTGCTAGTACGTCTCTCTAGACCTGTCGTGTGGTGGCGCTCGGTCTGCAATTACTGACAGTGGCGACACGCGGGTCCGACGTGTACTAATGGACGCGGCCGATTTAAAGCTACCACCTAGCAAGTGTGGTGTCTGGCGGTGACACCACATGTGTCGCCACCGGCGCCAACCATGCGTGAATGCTCTGAAAAGCTAATCATTTGCATACCACAGCATCTTCTCCCTGTCGGTTAAATATCGCGTCTGTAGCACATCATTTTCGTGCTGTAGCAATTTTAACGGCCAGTAGTGTATAAAGAAACATGGTGTTCCACATTAGGCCCGAAAAGCGTCTTGCTTAAAATCTGCTATTCCTGCAAAAGTATCCGAGTAATTTTGAACGACGGATCTACTACAGGCGTTGGGGCCAGTAATAAAGTGAAACCTTGCAGTAGACCCGTCAACTGCACCCGCAAGTGTGGCCCTGGAGGCGTAGTGCGTCGCTCACCTGGATGCGGGGCTGCGCGAGATGCGCTGCTCGTCGAGTTGGCCGCCGTAGGCGAGGCTGTGCGCGTCCAGCCCCCAGCTGGCCAGCTCGTGCTCGTTGTGGCGGATGGCGGCCGCCGCGGCCGCGTAGTCGCCGCGGCTCACGTAGTCGTGCCCGCTGGGGCCGGACTCCCAGGGCGCGTGGTGCTCCGTGTGGTACACCTCGGGCGGGTGCTCGATGTGGTGCTCCGCGTGGTGCACCGGCACCGGCACCGGCACCGGCACCGGCACGTGGTGGTGGTGGTGCGCGATCTGCAAACGTGCACGGGCACAGCTGCAGCGACTGCTACACCGGGCTCAGCTTACTTCTAGTTAAAATGCTGCGAGTTTGGAGACAACTACGAAAGTGACTGTTCAAATTAAAAGCATGTAACAAATGTCATGTTGGTATGGAGGGTACTACACAGCATTTCAGTGCAACAGCACAAAGTGCTACATTCAGTATGCAAGGAAAGATTACAAAGCAGTTTCCTCATTCAGAAGTCGCACTTGCCTGTTGGTTGTTTGTGACATTATCGGATTGTGCCTAGCGTAAGATGGAGATACTTCTACCAGCACATGTCGGACACAGACGTTATCGTGGCTTACTGAAGCTACAGATCATCATTCCGTGATATTCTACCTCGCGTTACTCAGGATCTAACATTCTGCGTGTTCTAAGTCGTGTCTCCCTACCACTTTCGCGCAACGACGCTCTTTGTAAGTAGGCTGTTTATGTTTTCTCTATGTTAGTAGACTGTTTATGTTTTCTTCATGTAAGTTTGCTGTTTATGTTTTCTTATTGGCAACGTTACGTAGCGCTCTGTATGAAAATCACTGGCTGTGCTGTGTGCAGTCTGTGGCTAGTTTGCATTGTTGTCTGCCATTGTAGAGGGGCAGCTGGATGTGAACAGCGCGTAGCGTTGCGTAGTTGGAGGTGAGCCGCCAGCAGTGGTGGATGTGGGGAGAGAGATGTCGGAGTTTTGATAATTTGTAATAATGGATGTCAGTTATGAATATTAAGGTAAATACATTGTTTGTTCTCTATTAATATCTTTCATTTGCTAACTATCCCTATCAGTAGTTAGTGCCTTCAGTAGTTTGAATCTTTTATTTAGCTGGCAGTAGTGGCGCTCGCTGTATTGCAGTAGTTCGAGTAACGAAGATTTTTGTGAGGTAAGTGATTTCTGATAGGTATAGTTTAATGTTACTCAGGGCCATTCTTTTGCAGGGATTTTTGATAGTCAGATTGCGTTGCGCTAAAATTATTGTGTTTTTACGTCATTACAGACCATTTGACATTTCGATTCGATGTTATGTAACTCAGTAGTTAAATCTTCACGTGTTTGTTCAAGTGTGGTGTCTAACTTCTGAAGCTTTTGCTGTGTTTGTCTCTGATTTTGTTCCATTGTGTCTAACTTCTGAAGCTTTTGCTGTGTTTCTCTCTGATTTTGTTCCATTGTGTCTAACTTTTGAAGATTTTGTCCCATTTTTTTCTGATTTTGTTCAAGCGTTGTGTCTAACTTTTGTAGCCTTTGTCCCATTTGTTGCATTAACTGTAATAACAATGCACTGGTGTCTGAAACATGTTCCTCAGTGCTTTTCGGCAGTGAATTTGCACCGGCAACATTCACATTTTGACAAGCGGAAAATGTGTCTTGACTCATTTGAGAAAACGGTGAGGACGCAAAACCTGAATCTACAGTATTTGCAAAATTGTGTCCTATCATTTCGGATTCCTGAGGCGAGCTGTTGCCGACCGATCGATCGATAATGCTTCCCTGTTCACTACCTGTTTCACTGCCTACGCCATTGTTTGACGCCCGCTCCATTTCCCTATGCACAGTTACCAAATTACTACTTTGAATATTAGTTAATTCATTACATGGTGGGGCCAACACACTGCTTTCGTCTTCACTGTCATTTCTCAGTTTACTTTGGAGCCGAGTGTTACGTTTTTCACACGCCATTATTGTCACAATATTTCACACGATAACACAGAAAAGCACAATTTGAATAGCAAAAATAAGAGAACACATTAACATAGCACTGAAAATAATATGTAGTTAATTACAAGCGCAGCTGCGAAATACTTGGTGCAAATCTACATGCATGCCACAACTGTTTTACAGTACAACAATGAAAGACTGCAACTACAAAGGAGATTCTGTCTACAATTACGCGCTAGCAATAAACAAAAGCTACACTAAATACACAAACTACAAGAAAAAAAATCAGAAGATTCCAGTGAGGTATCCTAGGCTAAGGGTCGACATATGAAACGTCCCCTTAGAACAATTTATACACGACTGTGCTTAACCTGACACACAATAATTTTAGCGCAACGCAATCTGACTATCAAAAATCCCTGCAAAAGAATGGTCCTGAGTAACATTAAACTATACCTATCAGAAATCACTTACCTCACAAAAATCTTCGTTACTCGAACTACTGCAATACAGCGAGCGCCACTACTGCCAGCTAAATAAAAGATTCAAACTACTGAAGGCACTAACTACTGATAGGGATAGTTAGCAAATGAAAGATATTAATAGAGAACAAACAATGTATTTACCTTAATATTCATAACTGACATCCATTATTACAAATTATCAAAACTCCGACATCTCTCTCCCCACATCCACCACTGCTGGCGGCTCACCTCCAACTGCGCAACGCTACGCGCTGTTCACATCCAGCTATAGCAGTTCATGACAACAATGGCAGACAACAATGCAAACTAGCCACAGACTGCACACAGCACAGCCAGTGATTTTCATACAGAGCGCTACGTAACGTTGCCAATAAGAAAACATAAACAGCAAACTTACATAAAGAAAACATAAACAGCCTACTTACATAGAGAAAACATAAACAGCCTACTTACATCTTAGCGTGTTTCTTAGGGAATTGACTAGTTTGAACCTGGGACCTGTTGCCGATAAGGAGACGCCAGACCACGCATGACATGTAGAGTTCAGAAGAGTTCAGTGAGACTAGCGATGATATAATCAAATACTTAATGATTTCAGCGTCAGCCCCACTGCACTCCCTGTAAAAGAATCTTAATACTAACTAAATTTAGTGGAAGGGGTTCAAGGCTTTCCTATTTTTAGTTAGCTGGTAAAATAACGTCGATAATGCAGTTAAGTTTACCAGTGTTTATAAACACAGTGTTTATAAATTGTACTATGGATAAAAGGAAATATTTTAATACAGGATGATAAAAACCAACTGCCTTCAACAAAACTGTGAACGAATATTCCCTGACTGGGTTTCCAAGTTCTATAATGGATCGAAGGATGGCCTATGCCATATCACATCCATAATCTAGGTTTAAATTAAGTTTCATAAAAGAGAAAACTATCAAAAATGGTTTACAGTGACCCTCAATTATCTTTAATTAGTCTATTTAACTTGTCGTAAATTACAGTGGCTGATGTGGCTTCTCAATAATTATATAACAGAAAAATCATCGTGTTTCAGATTTTAACTTCAAGTGGCAGATGTGAATACCACGAAGTTTAATTGACGATCGACACTAGTATTACGTAAAAAGGGGATGTAACACGTGAGACTTCTGCAGTTCTGAGTCAAGCCTTATGCGCTCTTATGCAGCATCGCGTGCTTTCATTACCTTGTCGGTGGTTAGGCAGCGTCAGGGGTGGCTGGTGGCGCAGCTCCACACAGCTCGCCATCTCGGGAGCAACTGTCTCGAACTTATCCTTACTACTGTTTACCGAAGTTGGTTTAAGAAAAAGGTATCTGGCTGTGTTTTCAACTGACCAATCAGTGTCTCAATGTTAACCTTAAGCTCCACCTACAAAAATTCTGTCCATCCAACGGGAAACGTTATACCTTTCATGGTGGGGCAATGTTTTTAACGTTTGCTACGCAACAGAGACGCGTATAGTCTCTCGCTAAAACTTGCAGCTGGGGTGGCCCTTTTAGTGTATCCTAAGATCTATACTGTTCTTCTGGAGGGCTCTATCTTTTAACATGGGCTGGGGGATGGACCTCTTGGCGGTCGGCCGGCAACATGGGTGTCCCATTGTCCCGCTCTTATCGTAGGGCCTTCTAGCCTACATGGCTCTGCTCTCGGTCTCTGTTCTCGTTTCTCCCCTCGGAACTGCGTCTGTTTCACGGTGGGAAGGTGTGACATGCATTAGGATGTTCTTGTGTTACTCTGTTTTATTCCATTTGCTCACTCATTGATTGTATTACTTTGGTTAATTTAATGTCAGGATTTATTAGGAGCTATGTGATATATCCGGATTTGCTATCATGTCAGGGTTTTCGTGGAAGGTGTTGGTTTTGCCTGACACCTTACAAGGATCCAACGACCATCACGTGAATATGAAGTAAATTTCAGGAGGATCGAATCCAAGGACACGGAGGATCTCAACAGGCCCATGCGACTAGCGCCAGAGAGGACAGATGTAATATTACTCGACCGCGCATCAGCATACAGCCGCACGACCGCAGCTCGTGGTCTAGTGGCTAGCGTTGCTGGCTCTGGAGCACGGGTTCCCGGGTTCGATTCCCGGTCGGGATGGGGATTTTCTTTGCCCAGAGACTGGGAGTTGTGTGTTGTCTCCATCCTTTCATCATCATCATCATTCGTGACAGTGGCTAAATTGGATTATGTAAAAATTGGAGTGTGAAAAAAGTGGGACATTGTACGGGCGCTGATGACTGCGCAGTTGAGCGCTTCACAAACCACTCATTATCATTATCGTACAGCAGCGTCACATACCGAGAGCCATAAAATGGCCTTGTTTTGCAGCAAGACATTGCGACCGCGTGTGGAGCGCCATGGGCTGTTTACAAACGGCGAAAATTACTGTAACTTCCCTCACAAGGCAGACGAAAGCGGAGCACCGATAGTGCACACATGAGTGGCACTGTCTGTTGACATAACTCAGAGTTATGATTTTGCATAACGATGGAGGAATCTGTGCATGGAAGCTCTGAGGAAATTTAATGTTGCCAGAATTCATTCTTCACCTGGCGTGATGGTACGGGGCGTCATGGGTACACATCTCCTCTCTTTCGCAGTTCCCTCCTACTGTACTATATACGAAGAATAAGTATAATGCTATTCTTCCAGAGGTCGTAGTATTACAGCCGGCTGCTGTGGCCAAGCTGTTCTAGGCGCTGCTACGGTCGCAGGTTCGAATCCTGCCTCGGGCATGGATGTGTGTGGTCTCCTTAGGTTAGTTAGGTTTAAGTAGTTCTAAGTTGTAGGGGATTGATGACCTCAGTTGTTAAGTCCCATAGTGCTCAGAGCCATTTGAGCCATTTTTAAGTCTTACAGGCTAGCAGTGCAGAGCTGTTATCACGTGCCAGGCAGAGCAGCTCTCGTCATTTAGGCTGCAACAGAATGTGATTAACAAAGACATTGCATTCCGCACTGGCTGTCATTTTTCTCTTTTTTTCTCTTTGAAAAGTGCCTTAGTCCAAGTGAAAGAACTTTTAAGTATTAGGCTCTTCGAGATGAGCACCCAGACCCTTGTCTCCTCTGCAGTCATTCGCTGTTTCGTGCTGTGGTCTCTGTTCAAGTTATGCTCAACTAATATACCTGAAGACTGTAAAGTGTTTTTGTACCTTGTCTCTTTCGCAGAGGAATTACTGTTTCGCTTTGACGTAAAACAGATTTCTAACCTGTATTCTTTTATTACCTGTAAAAGGCCTTTTAGCATTCGTACACATCACACTTCTATGTGATCTTAATTCCACATATTTTTATGGCTTGACCTTTGCTATTTACCAAGTCACTACCATGTAACCTAAGCAGTTCACAGCTAACAGGCACTAAGTACAGGGTGTTTAAAAATGACCGGTATATTTGAAACGGCAATACAAACTAAACGAGCAGCGATAGAAATACACCGTTTGTTGCAATATGCTTGGGACAACAGTACATTTTCAGGCAGACAAACTTTCAAAATTACAGTAGTTGCAATTGTCAACAACAGATGGCGCTGCTGTCTGGGAAACTATATAGTACGATATTTTCCACATATCCACCATGCGTAGCAATAATATGGCGTAGTCTCTGAATGAAATTACCCGAAACCTTTGACAACGTGTCTGGCGGAATGGCTTCACATGCAGATGAGATGTACTGCTTCAGCTGCTCAATTGTTTCTGGATTCTGGCGGTACACCTGGTCTTTCACGTGTCCCCACAGAAAGAAGTCACAGGGGTTCATGTCTGGCGAATAGGGAGGCCAATCCACGCCTCCTCCTGTATGTTTCGGATAGCCCAAAGCAATCACACGATCATTGAAATATTCATTCAGGAAATTAAAGACGTCTGCCGTGCGATGTGGCCGGGCACCATCTTGCATAAACCACGAGGTGTTCGCAGTGTCGTCTAAGGCAGTTTGTACCGCCACAAATTCACGAAGAATGTCCAGATAGCGAGATGCAGTAATCGTTTCGGATCTGAAAAATGGGCCAATGATTCCTTTGGAGGAAATGGCGGCCCAGACCAGTACTTTTTGAGGATGCAGGGACGATGGGACTGCAACATGGGGCTTTTCGGTTCCCCATATGCGCCAGTTCTGTTTATTGACGAAGCCGTCCAGGTAAAAATAAGCTTCGTCAGTAAACCAAATGCTGCCCACATGCATATCGCCGTCATCAATCCTGTGCACTATATCGTTAGCGAATGTCTCTCGTGCAGCAATGGTAGCGGCGCTGAGGGGTTGCCGCGTTTGAATTTTGTATGGATAGAGGTGTAAACTCTGGCGCATGAGACGATACGTGGACGTTGGCGTCATTTGGACCGCAGCTGCAACACGGCGAACGGAAACCCGAGGCTGCTGTTGGATCACCTGCTACACTAGCTGCGCGTTGCCCTCTGTGGTTGCCGTACGCGGTCGCCCTACCTTTCCAGCACGTTCATCCGTCACGTTCCCAGACTGTTGAAATTATTCAAACAGATCCTTTATTGTATCGCTTTTCGGTCCTTTGGTTACATTAAACCTCCGTTGAAAACTTCGTCTTGTTGCAACAACACTGTGTTCTAGGCGGTGGAATTCCAACACCAGAAAAATCCTCTGTTCTAAGGAATAAACCATGTTGTCCACAGCACACTTGCACGTTGTGAACAGCACACGCTTACAGCAGAAAGACGACGTACAGAATGGCGCACCCACAGACTCCGTTGTCTTCTATATCTTTCACATCACTTGCAGCGCTATCTGTTGTTGAAAATTGTGACTACTGTAATTTCGAAAGTTTGTCCGCCTGAAAATGTACTGTTGTCCCAAGCATATTGCAACAAACGGTGTATTTCTATCGCTGCTCGTTTAGTTTTTATTGCCGTTTCAAATATACCGGTCATTTTTGAAACACCCTGTAGTTTCTCTACCTGCATCACTGCTGGATGTAACTCTGATGCCTTATGTGGAATATCTTAGCGCATTGTACAGGTCTGAACTCAGTGGGACCCGACCAGCAGATGTATAAAACGATGAGAAAAGTTTTGTTTTTTAAGTTACCAATGATGTGATTGTTGCAACGTATGTCTCTTAGTGTAGTCGTAGTGTCACTAATAATCAAAACAGAGGCCGGGTTGTCTCCCGGCAACTGCTTGAATTTTCAATACAAATCACCAAGAACGATGGCCGAAGACTTGTGGTATAAGGAATTCTCTTCGTTCTTTCTGAGGACTTGTCAACGAGGGCGAAAGAGTAGACAGAGATTCGGGACACGCGCTTGCTCTTAGAGTGAAAAATGCCCCAAAAATAGGGAAGAGTCAAAATTTGTCAACTACATGTGTATACATAAGATAATGGAAAGAAATGCATTAATAACATATATGGGGAGGTCATAAACAGTCTGAAAAGTTTGTAAGGGGGCTGCAGAGTAGATTGTGTTGAGAAATGATTGTTAAGAAAAGAATTCGATACGTTGTGCCATTTCCGGTTTAAGTATCATGAAATTAGCCAATCAGGCCTTTGCGCACGCAACTTCGAGCGGCTCGCCGTATACAATTAGTGCCAGTTGTTCTCATAGTGAAGATAATAGCGCAGGAGACTGCTCAGCCTTTGACTCGAATTCGATACATGCTTACGTTCCATTTCGAATTTTTGTATCTGCTGTTCGGTTTTAGGAAACCAAACTTAAAACACATTTGGTGACACCGTCTCTAGTAGACCGATTGAATTTGCGTGCTCAACGGCTTGACTGGTTAACTTCAGTGCTAATTAACTCGGAAAAGGCTCAATGAATCGAAGTTTTTTCTTAACAATTATTTCTCGGCACATGCTACTGTTCCTGACCGCTCTGTATATGCGGTTTGTGTTTGAAGAAAGGCCATGATAATCTTTCCATTGGCAAAACGTTACAGATAAGTCCCCTGTTCGGATCTCCGAGAGAGGACTGCCAATGTGTAGGTGTCCACCAGGAAAAGATTGATAACCAACGAAGAAGTAACATTCTACGAGTCAGAGCACGGAATGTCAGAAGTCTAGTGTGGTAGCGGTACTAAAAATATCTGAAAGGAGAGATGACAAGGATCATTGTGGACAAAGTGGCGATCAGTGAAATGAAACACAAAGAACATTAGGGTTGCTGGTCAGATGAATGCAGGGAAATGTCAACAACATCAGAGGGAGTAGAAGTCGTCATGAATGCGGAAGTGGGGTAGAGAACGAGTTTCGTAAACTGTCCAGTGTCAGAATTATTCTCATCGGAATGGACAGCAAACAATAGTTCAGCTGTTACATCACGACGTCCCTGTTAGAAGCTAAGCAGATAGAGGATGTCTATGGGGACTTTGAAAGGGACATGAAAGGGAAACAAAATTCAATAATTATGGACATCCGAAGTGCAATACTAGAGGAGGAAACAGAAGATAGTATTACGACAGAATGTGGGCTCGATAGGGGAAATGAGAGAGGAAGAAGACTGAGTTCTGCAGCAAATTTCAACTAGTAATAGTAAAACCATGACGTATTGCCTGTTAGCATTCGTCTCGGGATCTTCGGCCGACGTTTGTTCATTATTTTTCTGACGTTTCACTAGCACCAGCGACTGGTATTGTCAAGGATTCATTCTCCGTGGTGACATGGAATAGTTCATCTACTACGCAAATAATAGTAGACTATGTTTTGGAGACATTGTCAAATCAAGTGGTTTCTACTTTACACAACACACTCGTCTGCCATTCTGAGATCAAGAAACTGCCATATAAACAGTAGCAGAAGTACAAAGACACTGTTCCAAGATTAAAATTTGGGTCTACATACGAATCCAACTTCATTAGATTTATCTGCAGAGTGTAACTGATGTTAGCGCTAACTATTACTCCTGTGCTATTACTTATGTAGCTACTATATTAGTGTCTCTGTCAATGAAAGTGAAAACATCGAAAATGGAGCTCCGGATTGGATTGCTAACTGCAAAATATTCAACTTTAGCGACATGACGTACTATTCAAATGGCAATCACTTTTTATAGGGGAAAACATACCTTGTGCTGTTTAGGGCATTCACATTGTAAGAAAAGAGAAGGAAAGTCCATTGGCTGATTCTTTTCTGTAGGAAAGAGACCCCGTCACTGATTTCGGGAATATTGACATTATTATTTACATTTCCGCTACAAAAGTTCTGGAAATGTAAATGCAGAACTAAAAATGTGATACGGTGTTATGTGAATGCTTTAACTTGCTAGTTTTACCTAGAGGCGGGATGGGGGGGTTGTATAAGATACTAAGATACCGGTAGAATTAGGGTCTGAAGTATCGTGTCCACCCTACAATGCCAACGTCAGCAATCAGCTGCGCGGTAGTCGTTAATAAATGCGTTGAGTACACCACATTACTTTGTATTGTTCATTGTTTTCTTTTCTTATTTTGAAATGAGACTAATCCGGGCCCATCGCGGTGTTCGACTACAAGTTCGTGTACAACTCTCACACCAGCCGGAATGGCGACAATATATTGTGTTTTCACAGAACATCTACATCTACGTGATTACTCTGCTACTCACAGTTAAGTGCCTGGCAGAGGGTTCAATGAACCACCTTCAAGCTGTCTCTCTACCGTTTCACTCTCGAACGGCGCGCGGAAAAAAATGAGCACTTAACTTTTTCTGTGAGAGCCCTCATTTCTCTTCTTTTATCACGATGATCATTTATCGCTATGTAGGCGGGTGCCAACAATATATTTTTGCAATCGGGCGAGAAAACTGCTGATTGAAATTTCATGAGAAGGTCACGCTGTAACGCAAAACGCCTATGTTTTAATGATTGCTACTCCAATTCACGTATCGTGTCTGTGGCAATATCTCCTCTATTTCGGGATAGTATAAAACGAGCCGTCCTTTTTTGAACTTTTTGATGTCATCCATTAGTCCCAACCGTTGCGAATGCCGCACCGCACAGCAGTATTCCAGAATAGGGCGAACAAGCATGGTGTAAGCAATCTCTTTAGTAGACCTGTTGCAATGTCTAAGTGTTCTGCCAACGAAAATCAAATGGCTCTGAGCACTATGGGACTTAACTTCTGAGGTCATCAGTCCCCTAGAACTTAGAACTACTTAAACCTAACTAACCTAAGGACATCACACACATCCATGCCCGAGGCAGGATTCGAACCTGCGACCGTAGCGGTCGCACGTTTCCAGACTGTAGCGTCTAGAACCGCTCGGCCACTCTGGCCGGCGTTCTGCCAATGAATCGCAGTTTTTTGTTTGGACTACCCACAACATTATCCATGCGATCGTCCCAATTTAGGTTTTTTATAATTGTAATCCCTAGTATTTAGTTGAATTTATACCCTTCAGGTTTGAGTGACTTGTCGCGCCATCGAAATTTAGCGGATTTCTTTTATTACTTATGTGAAGAACTTCAAACTTTTCTTTTTTCGGGGTAAATTGCCATTTTTCGCACCATACAGATATCTTATCTAAATAATTTTGCAATTCGTTTTGGTTGTCTGATGACTTGACAAGACGGTAAATGACAGCATCATTTGCAACGAGTCTAATAGGGCTACTCAGATAGTCGCCTATGTCGTTAATTTAGATCAGGAAGAATAGAGGGCCTATAACACTTCCTTGGGGAACGCCGGATATTACTTCTGTTTTACCTGATGACTTTCCGTCTGTTACTACGAACTGTGACCTTTCTGACAGGAAATCACGAATCCAGTCGCACAACTGAGGCGATATTCCATATGTATGCAGTTTGAGCAGAAGACGCTTGTGAAGAACGGTGTCGAAAGCCTTCTGGAAATCTAAAAATATGGAATCAATTTGACATCCCCTGTCGATAGCACACATTATTTCACGAGGATAAAGAGCTAGTTGTGTTTCACAAGAACGATATTTTCTGAAGCCGTGTTGAGAATGTATCAATAAATCGTTTACTTCGATAGCGTAGAGCACTGTCAGCCCTACGAGGGGACGTGCGGGTTTGCACCCGCACCGCTCTTCCCTCATCGGGCAGCCAAATTTCTCGTTTGTTTACATTCTTGTGCGATTGCCATTCTGTAGTGACCACACCACAGTGTATACAAACAGCGCCAGAGGAACCAGACTGTCGGTCATTTGTTCTGGCTGCGATTTCGATACAGATGTGACTCGCATCTCCGTCTTACGTACAAGCCCCAAACACGCTATGCCATTTGAGATATTCAGTAGTAATGGTACTGTGTACTGTCAAGATACATAACGTTAAGTTCTATGCACTCAAACATGCTGCTTTTATTACCATTAATTAGCTTTTAAAATTCCAGTAATTATGGGTTTCTGGAGCGTAATACTGGAGAAGGAAACAATGTTACGAAGGAATGTAGGTTCAAATGTTCAAACGTGTGTGAATTCCTAAGGGACCAAACTGCTGAGGTCATCGGTCCTTAAACTTACACACTACTTAAGCTAACTTATGCTAAGAACAACACTCAAGCCCGAGGGGGGACTCGAACCTCCGGCGGGAGGGGCAGCGCAATCCGTGACATGGTGCCTCAAATAGCATGCCCACTTCGCGTGGCAATGTTGGCTCGTTAGGGAGGATGAGAGAGGAGAAAGACTGAGTTCTGCAATAAATTTCAACTAATAATAGTGAATAACGTGAGATATTGCCTGTTAGCACTCGTCTCTGGATCTTCGGCCGACGTTACTTCAGTTATTTTTCTGACGTTTCGCCGGCCCCGGTGGCCAAGTGGTTCTAGGCGCTTCAGTCCGGAACCGCGCGACTGCTACGGTCGCAGGTTCGAATCCTGTCTCGGGCATGGACGTGTGTGATGTGCTTACGTTAGTTAGGTTTAAGTAGTTCCAAGTTCTAGGGGACTGATGACTTCAGATTTTAAGTCCCATAGTGCTCAGAGTCATCTGACGTTTCGCCACCACCAGCAACTGGCACTGTCAAAGATTCATCCTCTGTAGTGGCCTGGAAATAATCTGTAGACCTAGCAACATGACAGTTATATTCTTACGAGGACTGTTCACTTTGTTCTGTCTTTCTTTATACAACAAAGGTGATATTATATTCTATTGTATGCCATCTTTACAAAATACTTGTGTCAAGTTGTTTTCTTCTGGCATATGGCACTTCACGACGTTTGCAACTTATTCTCTAATAAGGTATTGTTGTTGTTTATTGCAAGACGCACGTTTCTGTTATTATAGCCCTTGAGATTTATTTTATAGTATCGCTTGCATTTCTGTTTTCTTTGTCTTACAGTGGGGTTATCTGCCACACCGTGAAGCCAGTTACGGTGTATGTTCGCCTAATGAGAGGCTTATGTAATAACAGACAGGATAATCAACCTGCAGGTAGGCTGGGAAGTTCCCACAGTGACACAGCTGCTCCTTGTAATCTGTTTCTGTACCCGTGTTAAAACTGCATGCCTGCCAGCAATTAGCTGCTTAATTCTGAGGTGTCATAATAACCTAATGAAATGTTGTTGAAACTGCGTCTCATGGAGACACTCAAAATACCTTTAAGTGGAGATTTTGAAAACAGAATTAAAAACTTGTTAATATTCTGTATATTAAGGTAGCGTTTAGTGTATAACTTGATATAGCGATTTTGACGAGATTAGTGAAAATAAATTAATTCAATGGCAGTGAAAAAGCAGGTTAAAAAAACACTACAGGATGAAAAGAATGGAGTTGTCTCGCAGATGCTTGAAAAAAGTCATGCGAACGTGTTCTTAGCAGTGGAACGAAAAAAAATTTAAATATGTGGATTGACATTATAGGCAGCTTCTCGAACAACAGATAAATGCAACAAGCAATTAGACACTACATAAGTTGGCCACACTTTTAGTGAAATGCCCCCCCCCCCCACACACACATACACACGAAAAACATTCGGCAAAGTGATCATTTTTCTCTCCCACCTCTACCATCTCGGCTCTCTTAAAATCCTACACTATTTCTAGGACTCGAGGATATCATCACACTCAGATATAAAATGTTGAAACTGATGACAACAATATGTATTAGAATGTCGGCCCATATGCACAAAGCAAGATTATAGCTGTGTGAAGACCTACTGTAACGAATATAGTTAATATTTCATTTCTATAATGAAGTGTTGTTTGTATGGTATATGAACAGATACGTTAGCAGCATTGTGAGTGTAGGCGCTACCTAGAAAAAATATGCTGTTAATCTTATCAATGTTTCAAATAAACAACATTACCACACGGACCAAAACGAACTGCTGTTATTCTCAGGAACGTTACAAATATAAAAATAAAAGAAAGATGCCTAAAAACCATTCGTCTTGATAAAATATATTAGTTGTAAACAGAAACTATCAGTGGACTTTGGTACAATAATACTTGTACAATTTTCTTGTAAATCCTGCATTCTTGATCTGAGATCTCTCGCAGAGGTGTCCCATTTGGTTTTTAGAGATTTTATTCATACTTCTTTCGTCTCGTGCCGCAGTAATTATCGAGTGTTGCCGGTAACGCAGACTAGCCAAGATCCTATACCCTTCGACATGTTTAATGGGGTACGTTGGTAGTCCTGCTTAGAGAAGATGGCGTTTCGAATAAAGCGAAAAATGTGTACGCGTTAATTGCTCTGCCGAAAGATGACAACTTTCTTGGCGTTGTGGAAACGAGAAGTATGTACAGCATGATGTGCTGGAGGCACCCTGCATTGTGCAACAAATGTGACAGGTGTTGTAGGGTATTATATATTTATAAATGACAAAAGAGTCAGTGTTAAAGCCGTGGCATGTGATGAAAATGATTTCGCAAGTATGGTAATGGATAACATTAGCTCTTTGCTTACAGAAATCAAATGGCACTTAATTGAAAAAAATTGAAATGCAATTAACTATGACGGTTTCAATAACTATATTAGTCCTTACTACTACTCTGACCACTTTGTGAGGTTTATGAAATATGTTCTTACCACTATCTAAAGCACTTTATGAGGTTTATGTCGATGATATACAAAGTGTGAACTTGTAATTAGTGTTGCAGTGCAGTCCATGGAACAGTGGTAATTAGTTTTATTCCAAATATGCTGCTTTTAAGCTGGCTAATGACATATTATTCTAACAAATTTCATCGTGTGAAAAATGTTGATCAGTCTGCCTAAGACGGAACATTAAAAGTCTGCTGTGCTTGGAGATGACGAGGAGGAAACTCGTTGACACACTGTTTGACGCAAGTGACAAGAAGATTTCATCAATAAAATTCTGCGATAAAGGCTGTATTCTTGAGTATAATTCAAGACGTCCTTACGGAGCAGTGTGCGCGCTCTGTGGAACGGGTCGAAGTGGTTTAGCGGTTAAGACTATGGATTTCTATTCAAGATGGTTGGGATCCAATTGTCCGCTCAGTTAACCTTGTTCGACGTTTACGTAGTTTCCTTATTTGTTTCAGGTGAAAGCTGTGGTTGTTCATTCATTCCACTGGACCACTGGCACTTTGTTTACACTAAAAGTTTTCATCTTTTACAACCACAAAGCTGAATAAAAATTCCGCAAACGGTCGCGAGCAGGTTAATTCTTCCGAGAAAAAACAGCAAGCAGTCACTGTTAAAAACGTTATTTATATATAAAAAAAGAAAGAGAACGAGTAGCGCCATTGCCGGCATCGAATTGACAGCCTCTTCAGAGCGTTATTCGCGTTTAAAATTACCTACAGCTTAGGACGAATATGGGATACTAGCTGATTTCGTTATGTGGGAAGTTTCTTGCGGTGGTGTTTCCATCGAAAAATCCTGTGTCTGTTTAAGGAACTGCTGAGCGCATTCAAAGTAGTTTATATTTCTACGAACTATAAGCAAGGCTGCACAAATTTTCGAACTTTAAAGACACAGATAGGATGGAGGACAACATGGCTGTTTACATACGAAGATAGTGACTTACAAAGACAAAACAGAATGAAAGCAAGTACCTTTCACAGCAAATGTGTGGTGATCAATGCTACACGTTAGTCGACAATTAAAAAAGAAAAGGACGCTGGCCAACGAAAGCCTGGATGCACACCTTGGCAGAAAATCCTAAGAAATTTTGGTCTTATGTGAAAGCGGTAGGTGGATCAAAACAAAATGTCCAGACACTCTGTGACCAAAATGGTACTGAAACAGAGGATGACAGACTAAAGGCCGAAATTCTAAATGTCTTTTTCCAAAGTTGTTTCACAGAGGAAGATTGCACTGTAGTTCCTTCTCTAGATTGTCGCACAGATGACAAAATGGTAGATATCGAAATAGACGACAGAGGGATAGAGAAACAATTAAAATCGCTCAAAAGAGGAAAGGCCTCTGGACCTGATGGGATACCAGTTCAATTTTACACAGAGTACGCGAAGGAACTTGCCCCCCTTCTTGCAGCGGTGTACCGTAGGTCTCTAGAAGAGCGTAGCGTTCCAAAGGATTGGAAAAGGGCACAGGTCATCCCCGTTTTCAAGAAGGGACGTCGAACAGATGTGCAGAACTATAGACCTATATCTCTAACGTCGATCAGTTGTAGAATTTTGGAACACGTATTGTGTTCGAGTATAATGACTTTTCTGGAGACTAGAAATCTACTCTGTAGGAATCAGCATGGGTTTCGAAAAAGACGGTCATGTGAAACCCAGCTCGCGCTATTCGTCCACGAGACTCAGAGGGCCATAGACACGGGTTCACAGGTAGATGCCGTGTTTCTTGACTTCTGCAAGGCGTTCGATACAGTTCCCCACAGTCGTTTATTGAACATAGTAAGAGCATATGGACTATCAGACCAATTGTGTGATTGGATTGAGGAGTTCCTAGATAACAGGACGCAGCATGTTATTCTCAATGGAGAGAAGTCTTCCGAAGTAAGAGTAATTTCAGGTGTGCCGCAGGGGAGTGTCATAGGACCGTTGCTATTCACAATATACATAAATGACCTGGTGGATGACATCGGAAGTCCACTGAGGCTTTTTGCAGATGATGCTGTGGTGTATCGAGAGGTTGTAACAATGGAAAATTGTACTGAAATGCAGGAGGATCTGCAGCGAATTGACGCATGGTGCAGGGAATGGCAACTGAATCTCAATGTAGACAAGTGTAATGTGCTGCGAATACACAGAAAGATAGATCCTTTATCATTTAGCTACAAAATAGCAGGTCAGCAACTGGAAGCAGTTAATACCATAAATTATCTGGGAGTACGCATTAGGAGTGATTTAAAATGGAATGATCATATAATGTTGATTGTCGGTAAAGCAGATGCCACAACTGAGATTCATTGGAAGAATCCTAAGGAAATGCAATCCGAAAACAAAGGGAGTAGGTTACAGTACGCTTGTTCGCCCACTGCTTGAATACTGCTCAGCAGTGTGGGATCCGTACCAGATAGGGTTGATACAAGACATAGAGAAGATCCAACGGAGAGCAGCGCGCTTCGTTACAGGATCATTTAGTAATCGCGAAAGCGTTACGGAGATGATAGATAAACTCCAGTGGAAGACTCTGCAGGAGAGACGCTCAGTAGCTCGGTACGGGCTTTTGACAAAGTTTCGAGAACATACCTTCACCGAAGAGTCAAGCAGTATATTGCTCCCTCCTACGTATATCTCGCGAAGAGACCATGAGGATAAAATCAGAGAGATTAGAGCCCACACAGAGGCATACCGACAATCCTTCTTTCCACGAACAATACGAGACTGGAATAGAAGGGAGAACCGATAGAGGTACTGAAGGTACCCTCCGCCACACACCGTCAGGTGGCTTGCGGAGTATGGATGTAGATGTAGATGAACCGCCCATATGAAATAGACGAGATAGCTAAATTTTGTCCTGATTTATATTTTCTGTTGCCTTCATAATTCGATTCACGCCAATGCTGCGATTTGACCGGTTCACATCCACGTCGTTGCCCTACAGAAGTTCTTCCACGACTGTAATGATATCGTCACTGACACGACACGAAGTACAGTCCCGATATTCTTTGGTGCACAGAGGCCATGTTACATTGCATAGATATCAATAAAAATGAGTGAGCCCTGGCATCGGACGCGCAGCTGAAGTTCACGATGGTGGAGGCAGACTAAAACGTGGAAAATACCGTGAAGAAGTGCATCCTGCTTGCAAGTGGAGTGTCGTTCAGGTAACTTCTGTTGTCCTACGTAGGATGAATAAATGGAACACGTCTGCCATCATCTATTGCCGACGAACAACAGAAACTGTTCAGTCTTGAGCATCTAACAGTTAAACCACAGAATACCTTAGGGGGATCCTATTTTTCGGTTCACTTTCTGCCTCCAAATTCTGCCAAAATGGTGCTCTAAATGCTCCAACGATATAAGGGTGCCTGCATGACATCCCTCTACATCTTTCCACCCGGAAGTCACATAGTACTAAATGGCTCTTAGCACTATGGGACTTAACATCTATGGTCATCAGTCCCCTAGAACTTAGAACTACTTAAACCTAACTAACCTAAGGACATCACACAACACCCAGTCAGTCATCACGAGGCAGAGAAAATCCCTGACCCCGCCGGGAATCGAACCCGGGAACCCGGGTGCGGGAAGCGAGAACGCTACCTCACGACCACGAGCTGCTGACTCACATAGTACTGAACACACAGGGTGACAGTTATTGAATACATGAAATAAAATCGTCATGGCTTCTGAACGGTTTGCGTTAGGAAGTTAAACTGCACGGCTGGCCGCGGGCCTGATGGGAATTAGTATGGTTTGGTTTAGTGATGAAGCCCATTTTTATTGGGATGGGTTCGTTAATAAGTAAAACGGGCGCATCTGGGAGACTGAGAACCGGTATTTTGCGATAGAGAAGTCTCTTCACCCTCAACAGGAGACTGTGTGATGTGCAGTGTCCAGTCACTGAATAATCGGTGTGATATTCTTTCCGAATGGTATGTATAGGTTTTGGAAGATGGTTTCATTCTCATTATCCAAAATGACCCTGATTTCGACAAGATGTGGTTCATGCAAGACGGACTAGACCCCATCGTACCAGGAGATTTTTTGGTGTCCTGGAGGAGCATTTTGGAGACCGCATTCTGACTCTGAAGTACCCAGAGGCCACTGGCATAGGTCCCGACTGGCCGCCCTGTTCTCCGGATCAGAACACATGCTACTCCTTTTTGTGGGGCTATATTGAAGACAAGGTGTACAGCAATAAACGCAAAACCACTGCTGATCTGAAGACAGGAGGTCATCGACAGCATTGGTGTTCCGAAACTTCAGCGGGTCATGCAGAACTTCATTATTTGTATGCGCCACATCAGCGTCAATGATGGCAGACATATGGAACATGTCGTAACCCAAATCCGCATATCTGTAGTGACGTTTAAATTTTGAATAAAGTGAGTGCGCGCCGTAGTTTTTAACTAATTTACGTTTTTTTCCTCGCAAATCAACAATTGTCCCCCTGTATTTAGTATTCCACCGACCGGAATGAGCGCTCCAACGAATATCTGTGAGTTGTCCTTGTGGTTGTCAATGAGTATTAGCGGTAATGGTTCAAGATTGTTCCCCTACCCTTTCGCTTTCACAGATAGTCCATGTCAAGACACGTCGCCAACGTTCACAGAGAGAGAGCACTATACTCTGTTAGGTAACCGCCTAACTCATTTACTTATCAGTGTACGCAAGTCACTTAAAAACTGGAAGCACAAGCAGTACCAAAGTAGGCTGTTATCAACTTTGTTGTTGTTGTGGTCTTCAGTCCTGAGACTGGTTTGATGCAGCTCTCCATGCTACTCTATCCTGTGCAAGCTTCTTCATCTCCCAATACGTACTGCAGCCTACACCATTCTGAATCTGTTTAGTGTATTCATCTCTTGGTCTCCCTCTACTATTTTTACCCTCCACGCTGCCCTCCAATACTAAATTGGTGATCCCTTGATGCCTGAGATCATGTCCTACCAACCGATCCCTTCTTCTTGTCAATTTGAGCCACAAACTCCTCTTCTCCCCAATCCTATGCAATATTTCCTCATTACTTACGTGATCTACCCATCTAATCTTAAGGCATTCTTCTGTAGCACCACATTTCAAAGGCTTCTATTCTCTTCTTGTCCAAAATATTTATCGTCCATGTTTCACTTCCATACATGGCTACACTCCATACAAATACTTTCAGAAACGACTTCCTGACATTTAAATCTATACTCGATGTTAATAAATACCTCTTCTTCAGAAACGCTGTCCTTGCCATTGCCAGTCTACATTTTATATCCTCTCTACTTCGACCATCATCAGTTACTTTGCTCCCCAAATAGCAAAACTCCTTTACTACTTTAAGTGTCTCATTTCCTAATCTAATACCCTCAACATCGCCTGACTTAATTCGACTACATTCCATTATCCTCGTTTTGCTTTTGTTGATGTTCATCCTATATCCTCCCTTCAAGACACTGTCCATTCCGTTCAACTGCTCTTCCAAGTCCTTTGCTGTCTCTGACAGAATTACAAGGTCATCGGTGGACCGTAAAATTTTTATTTCTTCTCCATGGATTTTAATACCTACTCTGAATTTTTCTTTTGTTTCCTTTACTGCGTGCTCAATATACAGATTGAATAACATCGGGGAGAGGCTACAACCCTGTCTCACTTGCTTCCCAACCACTGCTTCCCTTTCATGTCCCTCGACTCTTATAACTGCCGTCTGGTTTCTGTACAAATTGTAAATAGCCTTTCGCTCCCTGTATTTTACCCCTGCCACCTTCAGAACTTGAAAGAGATTATTACAGTCAACATTGTCAAAAGCTTTCTCCAAGTCTACAAATGCTAGAAACGTAGGTTTGCCTTTTCTTAATCTAGCTTCTAAGATAAGTCTTAGGGTCAATATTGCCTTACGTGTTCCCATTTTTCTACGGAATCCAAACTGATCTTCTCCGAGGTCGATTTCTACCAGTTTCTCCATTCGTCTGTAAAGAATCCGCGTTAAAATTTTGAGGCCGTGACTTATTAAACTGACAGTTCGGTAATTTTCACATCTGTCAACGCCTGCTTTCTTTGGGATTGGAATTATTATATTCTTCTTGAAGTCTGAGGGTATTTCGCCTGTGTCATACATCTTGCTCACCAGATGGTAGAGTTTTGTCAGGACTGGCTCTCCCAAGGCTGTCAGTAGTTCCAATGGAATGTTGTCTACTCCCGGGGCCTTGTTTCGACTCAGGTCTTTCAGTGCTCTGTCAAAATCTTCACGCAATTTCGTATCTCCCATTTCATCTTCATCTACATCTTCTTCCATTTCTATAATATTGTCCTCAAGTACATTGCCCTTGTGTAGACCCTCTATATACTCCCTCCACCTTTCTGCTTTCCCTTCTTTGCTTACAACTGGGTTTCCATCTGAGCTCTTGATATTCATCCAAGTGGTTCTCGTTTCTCCAAAGGTCTCTTTAATTTTCCTGTAGGCAGTATCTATCTTACCCTAGTGAGATAAGCCTCTACATCCTTACATTTGTCCTCTAGCCATGCCTGCTTAGCCATTTTGCACTTCCTGTCGATCTCAATTTTGAGACGTTTGTATTCCTTTTTGTCTGCTTCATTTACTGCATTCTTGTATTTTCTCCTTTCATCAATTAAATTCAATATTTCTTCTGTTACCCAAGGATTTCTACTAGCCCTCGTCTTTTCACCTACTTGATCCTCTGCTGCCTTCACCACTTCATCTCTCAAAGCTATCCATTCTTCTTCTACTGTATTTCTTTCTCCCATTCTTGTCAGTTGTTCCTTTATGCTCTTCCCGAAACTCTGTACAACCTCTGGTTCTTTCAGTTTAACAGGTCCCATCTCCTCAAATTCCCACCTTTTTGCAGTTTCTTCAGTTTTAATCCACAGTTCATAACCAATAGATTGTGGTCAGAGTCCACATCTGCCCCTGGAAATGTGTTACAATTTAAAACCTGGTTCCTAAATATCTGTCTTACCATTATATAATCTATCTGATATCTTCTAGTATCTCCAGGGTTCTTCCAGGTACACAATCTTCTTTCATGATTCTTGAACCAAGTGTTAGCTATGAGTAAGTTATGCTCTGCGCAAAATTCTACCAGGCGGCTTCCTCTTTCATTTCTTAGCCCCAATCCATATTCACCTACTATGTTTCCTTCTCTCCCTTTTCCTACTTTCGAATTACAATCACACATGACTATTAAATTTTCGTCTCCCTTCACTACCTGATTAATTTCTTTTATCTCATCATACATTTCTTCAATTTCTTCGTCACCTGCAGAGCTAGTTGGCATATAAACTTGTACTACTGTAGTGGGCATGGGCTTCGTGTCTATCTTGGCCACAATAATGTGTTCACTATGCTGTTTGTAGTAGCTTACCTGCACTCCTATTTTTTTATTCATTATTAAACCTACTCCTGCATTACCCCTATTTGATTTTGTATTTATAATCCTGTGTTCACCTGACCAAAAATCTTGTTCCTCCTGCCACCGAACTTCGCTAATTCCCACTATATCTAACTTTAACCTATCCATTTCCCTTTTTACATTTTCTAATCTATCTGCCCGATTAAGGGATCTGACATTCCACGCTCCGATCCGTAAAACGCCAGTTTTCTTTCTCCTGATAACGACGTCCTCCTGAGTAGTCCCCGCCCGGAGATCCGAATGGGGGACTATTTTACCTCCGGAATATTTTACCCAAGAGGACGTCATCATCATTTAATCAGACAGTAAAGATGCATGCCCTCGGGAAAAATTACGGCCGTAGTTTCCCCTTGCTTTCAGCCTTTCGCAGTACCAGCACAGCAAGGCCGTTTTGGTTAATGTTACAAGGCCAGATCAATCAATCATCCAGACTGTTGCCCCTGCAACTACTGAAAAGGCTGCTGCCCCTCTTCAGGAACCACACGTTTGTCTGGCCCCTCAACAGATACCCCTCCGTTCTGGTTGCACCTACGGTACGGCTATCTGTGTCGCTGAGGCACACAAGCATCCCCATCAACGGCAAGGTCTATGGTTCATGGGGGGGGGGGGGGGGGTTATTAACTTATCACCTATGAAATAAATACTTGATAATGCAAATATAAGAAAACAATACAATTACCAATATGTACTTCTGCATTAGGCTCACATAAATGAAGGAGCACGGAAAAAAGAGGAAGTACGTTAAGTGGAGGTCGGGTCTCACCTGGTGGTGATGGTGGTGGTACTTGGAGGCGTGCAGGCCGTGGTAGTAGGCGCAGAACTTGAAGAGGCCGGCGAAGGCGGGGAAGAGGAAGAGCAGCACCTTGAGGAAGAGCTTCTTGGCGGCGCCGGCTCCCAGCAGCGCGGGCAGCAGGAACATCAGCTTCACCTTGATCATCTTGATCACCATCAGCAGCGCGAAGAAGCTCATCATCAGCTTCTTCTTGAAGTAGTTGTCTGGAAGGCAAGAGGGTGCCGGTCACGCGGACAGCTCGCTCAGTGTGCATTATTGAATTTCAGGTTTAGGTAGTTGTGCACATTTCTTTCACTTTCAGCTAACCTTAACTAGTCATAAGAATCGATATATACTCGTAACTGGTCGCAGCCCCTCAGTGCATAGACACACAGTGAAGAAGACGGCGCAGACGTTCAACTTACTACTTAGCAACTAAAGCAGGTCGTAAACCTTATTCACTATCTTAAGATTTGAAGCAATGACCTATCTTAGTTTCTGTAGTATACCTTCATTGTTATTACATAAATAAACTATACTGTACGTTATAATTGAAGTTTTCTGTGATCTGCTGAATAAATTTATGTATACTTCCTGTTTCATTTCTGAATTGCCTACTTATTATTTTACTGACTTACATCTACACGGCAGTTATCGCGCGAAAATACTCCTGAAGCTCCCTTAAAGCCCGAAAAAGTCTTAATAGGCTTCAAAGCAAAAATTAGTAATAAGTCGCTCTTTGAATTTTGGGGAGTGTGGATAGATGACTTTTATGTACTAAATACAAGAGCAGTTCGTATGCTGTTACCATTTTCAACATCCTGCCTTTCCGAAACTGGGTTTTCTGCGTTGGCTGCTTAGAAGAAATAAAAAGAAATCAGTATCTGTTTCTAATATTGAAGCTTCCTTCGAAAAACTTTTCTCTGCAAGCTAGGCGCAAGGGAGTCACTATTAATTACAAAATTTGTTTCTAACTTAGTACTAAATAAATTACTAAATGCATGGTGCAGTACTGACACAGTCCTAATTATAAGCGCATTATATCTGTGTAAGGTGAATTCTGATTTTGTATAGAGTCAGAATGTATTATGCTTTAATTTTCTTTTAAAAAATTGATCAACTTTTGAATTCATATTTTCTTCTTTCGATAAGCTCGCACACGCCCGATATGCTCTAGAGAGCTATTTAGTATTATACCACCCCCCCTCCCCTCCCCGCCTCCCACCCTAATCAGCACACTCCACCGGTTGAGATTCGCTGGCCATGTCTGGTGTGTGGAACTAACATGAAAATATTCAAACTTCTTCCAATATCACTACACCGAATTTTCGAATCGACTCGGTTTCCGTCCCAAGCACTCACTTTTAGGATAATCTCGGGTCACGAGAATAGAACTCCCTGGATTACCATTCGACATAACCGACTAGCTGTATCTAATGGCGACGACCATTAGCCCAATGAAAACTTATTCTCTATATCCAGAGTAGCGACTTCTGTGCTTAGTGCTACCTGTGTGTCGAAACGGACGACGGGGTATCGTGTCACGTCCCCATTAACTAGGCTAACAGAAGCCTCGATAAATGTATCTGGGAACTTCATATTTAAAGAATAGTCATGAAGGAGTGTGACAAATAATATATTTCTGCAACTGAAATACTCTAGCGTAAATACACGAGAAATTTTAAGACCCATACAAATTAATCTCTCATCATGTGAAATAAAATTTATCAGTTAAAAGGCCTAATAAAATATCTCGGTACGTAAAACCAAGAAAGCATTACAACCAATACGCCGCCCACTTTTTAACTGCAAATCTGAAATGTTCTTTCCACCATTTAATTAGCTGCCAAGTCCTACGTAGCAGACCATGATTTTTTCAAAGCGCAGCATGGGAAAGAAAAAAGAACGTTACATGAAAACATAACAACCACTGGTAATGGTTTGTACAGAAATTTACGTCGCGATCGGTTATATTCATCATTCATGTCACGGTATGCCGTACATTCATTGAAATGTTAAACGACTTCGTGATGTTGAAAGCGCCTAACTATATTTGTTTATATATTTGTAGGAAGTTTCTTAGTGAATGAAGCATATCTGAAAATGACAACTACTTCCCGAAACCGGCAACGTGAATATTTTTAATGTATGTAAGCAATCGTGACGTAATAAATTATTACAGAAAGATTGAAAAGGTCACAGACTTCTTTTAGTAATGTACTGATTTTTTTAAAAAAAAAATTAAAAATAGCATCGAACAGCACTCTTATGACGCACAAAGTGGAAAAAGTAATTGAAACATTTTACACCGTCACATTTCCTGATAAGATCACATCTTTTATTTGATTTCGCTATAGATGTAGTGTAAGAAATGTCAAACAGATGAAACAAAAGTCGCAATTAGTTTGATGAAACTGTTTTTCTGCAGAACTTCAAGTAAATGCGCCCACTGCTTGGAGAAATCTATCCACATTGCTGTACTCTGTTCAGGCAGAAATGAATGTCACCAACACGTTCCTCAACCATCACTCGGTTATAGTCGTCGGTGAAGAGATGATTGTTGCAGAGGGACGACTATGGAGAAATACCAGTGAACTCTGTATGTCCTCACAGAAGAAACACAAAGTTTACCTACTCTTGCAAGTCACGTCATTCTGAATGTATGAAGAAAAATAAGAAAACTGTGTTCTCTGTAGGTATTACATATCTTATCGGTGGAGCAAACGGTATATTCTTATACCTTCGGCAAAAAAGGGCAAAAAAAAAAGGAAAAAGAAATGTTGCATATCATAATTTCAGTTCTGTGCTATAGATGTCAGAGTGGAGCTACATGACTTAGGCGTTTCAGCGTGTTATGTTTGAGTCACACATTACTACCCTAGCAATACCAACGCATTTTCCATAGCGTGCATTACCAGGAGAAGGCTGAGGGGGTTGCTTATGTCCAACCCACAGAGAGTTTAAAACCAGCATTCTTTATTAGTTGTTGTCGACTAATACCAACAATATACTCTTTAAGGTGGTGCTGATGTACAAGTAAGGTCCAGAACATACAAATATCGTGCAGCACACTCTTAGCAACATCAAGGCCCTTTCAATAACACGTATTCTCAACTTATTTTGACCACTATAAAAAATTTAAAATGCTGATTTCGTAATTTGTTGTTGACTCCTAGTCACAATATACATTTTAAAGAGATAGTGATGAGTAAGTCAGGTCCTGAACCTGAAGATACTGAGTATGACATTCCTTGCCGAAAGTGACTTCTACTACTAAGACTTATATTTCTGGGTAAAGTTCAACTGAAAAATGTAAAATGTTTTTGATATCTGGTAAAAGAATTCACTAAAAACAATACGTATTTTTTTCTAAATTTGAAAATACGAAAAACCTGACAACAATACAATATTTTAAAAATGTTAGTGTAAAGTACACCTCCTCCCACGCTCTTAATATTGCGATGAATAAGCATCTTTGACAACTAATGAAAACGTCTTCGGTCCCGGGTTCCTCTGGAACTTAGAACTACTTAAACCTAACTAACCTAAGGACATCAAACACATCCATGCCCTAGGCAGGATTCGAACCTTCGACCGTAGCAGTCACGCGGTTCCGGACTGAAAGCGCCTAGAACCGCTCGGCCACCGTGGCCGGCTCCATATAGGAGGAGATGGCAAATTGTAATAAAACCTTACCGAATTTATAAAGTGTTTTTAACTCCTACCTGGATACAGATTGACGAGCAGTAGATAGGAATTCGTCGAATTTGTGTCTTGCAAGCGACTTCCTTCGTGTATCAACTCAATTTGCTTAAGATTTGCTAAAGCATTTTACCTACAACCATGTCGCTAATCCAATTTAGGTTACTATGAATGAATACTCTCACATATTGTAATGGTGGTACTTTTGCCAGTGCTTTACATCCTTAACTATAATCGAACAGTAACAGGTCTGACTTTCGAAACGAACGAGGTTCTGGAAGGTACGGACACGGATGTAGAGCCATGCCGACTCCAGTGCCGCTGCCAGCTGCGCTAGGTTTCTCTGTTTGATGACCAATGGCGCGAACAGTCCGATCGATGTGGTCCCATAGATTTTCGATTGGGTTTAAATCTGACGACTTTCGTGGACAGGGGAGTACAGTAATCTCATACTGGTGCGCTACGAATCAAGCACGTACACTGCGAACTTTGTGGCACCTTGTCATGTGCTGCAGGTAGAATCCATCGTGCTGAGGAAAAACAAAACCACGTGGGGGTGGACATGGCCCCAAAGGATACATGCGTATTTGTGTTGATCCACCGTGCCTTCCAAAATGAAGAGATTGCCCAGGGAATGCTCTGCGACCTGGAGCTTTCAGACGATTTTGAAGGGCATTTCACGCCGTACACACCAACAGCCATCTGATTGATGGAGTATAAAACGCGATTCACCTGAAATTAAGTCTGTTTCTGCGTAAGACATATTTACATATGTTGATAGTCAACAACCAGTCTCTGCACCAAGAGTCCATCTATATTCTGAATAACTTTCTTCATTTTTTTGAGGAGCAAACACTGTTGTCTTTTGTAAAACTTTTGCCAGCCTGTGTAGCCGAGCGGTTCTAGGCGCTTCAGTCTGGAACCGCGAGACCGCTACGGTCGCAGGTTAGAATCCCGCTTCAGGCATGGATGTGTGTGCTGTCCTTAGGTTAGTTAGGTTTAAGTAGTTCTAAGTTCTAGGGGACTGATGACCTCAGCTGTTAAGTCCCGTAGTGCTCAGAGCCATTTGAACCAGTTTTTTTAAAACTTTTCCTTCTTGGCATCTATGACGATGATACAAAAACCATCCTTATCCGCGTAATACATGCCCTAAGAAAACGTATACATTCTGAACGTATTTCAAGTGATTCATTAGTATCTTTCTGCTAATGGTTGTAGAATGAAAATTACAAGATACGAGGAAAGACTTATTCGTCTAGTGAATGTGAATGACGAAATCCGAGTCATAAGACTTGTGACAGATTGTCATTACTTCCAGCTGTACAACATATTTACAATAATCGAATAAAGTTTCATTGTGAGAACTTATATTTACATTGAAGAGCCAAAGAAATTGGTACACCTGTCTAATATCGTGCAGGGCTCAAGCGAGAACGCAGAAGTGCAGCGACACGACGTGGCATGGACTCGAGAAATGTCTGAAGTAGTGCTGGAGGGAATTGACACCATGAACCCTGCAGGGCTGTCCATAAATCCGTAAGAGTAAGATAGGGTGGATATTTCTTTTGAACAGCGCGTTGCAAGGCATCCCAGATAAGCTCAATAATGTTCATGTCTGGGCAGTTTGACGGCCAGCGGAACTGTTTAAACTTAGAAGAGTGTTGCTGGACCCACTCTGCAGCAGTTCTGGGGGTGTTGGGGGTCATGTGAATAGATGCTGGTGATCAGACAGGATGCTTACGTATGTGTCACCTGTCACAGTCGTATCTAGACATATCAGGGGTCCCAGTCACTGCAACTGTATATGCCCCACACCATTACAGAGCCTTCACCAGCTTGAACAGTCCAGCACTGGCATTCTGGCTCCATGGAGTCATGGGGTTGTCTCCATACCCGTCCATCCGCTAGATACAATTTAAAACCAGACTCGTGCGATCAGACAACACGTTTCCCTCCAACAGTATGTGTCGTGCGGTCATCAAGGGTACACGAGTGGGCCTTCGGCTCCCAAAGCCTATATCGATGATGTTTCGTTGAATGGTTCTCATGCTGACACTTGTTGATGGCCCAGCATTGAAATTTGGAGTAACTTGCAGAACCGTTGCACTTCTGTCACGCTGAACGATTCTCTTCAGTCGTCGTTGGTCCCAGTCTTGCCGGATCTTTTTCCAGGAGCAGCGATGTAGGAGATTTGATGTTTTACCGGATTCCTGATATTCACGGTACACTCGTGAAATGGTCGTACGAGAAAATCCCAGCTTAATCGCTACCTCGGAGATGCTGTGTATCATGGCTCGTACGCCGACTATAACACCACTTTCAAACTCACTTAAATCTTGATAACCTGCCACTGTAGCAGCAGGAACCTATCTAACAAGTGCGCCAGAAACTTGTTGTTGCCGACCGCAACGCCGTATTCTGCATGTTTACATATCTCTGTGTTTCAATACGCATGCCTATACCAGTTGCTTTGGCGCTTCGTTGTACATTATACACGATTTTAATAATTAAGAAAATTATAGCTGTCATTTTGGCGAATATGAAAATTTGTAATAGGGGAAAGTAACGGATACTCTTGCGTGTTAATAACATTAGTATACCCCGTGGTAAGTGTGGTATCAGCGGGAAATCAGGTCTGTGTAGCGCGGGTTTTCCCGTGTCTCGACCCACTGAGAAAGCGGCGCAAACCTCTCCACGCCTGTCGACGATCTGCGCGTCCTTCCGTGACCGCAGCCGGCCTCTCACGGGCCCGCACCGCCAGTTCCGCAACGCCGAGCACACAACACACCCGGCACAGAGGCACCAGCAGCCAGTCACACCAGTCCGCCAGACAGCTTGTTATTTGCTCACGTACACAGTAACGTAGCACTATCGGAGACAATTTACAAATGTTAAAATTAGATAGCAGTAGCCCATAAATATCAGTTTCAATGAAATATAGCAACTACTACTTACTCATATTGGATCTACCTCTCACATACAGGGTGCTAAAAACATGTGTCTTATTTCTTGCAGTTTGTAGTACAGTTAAAAACCAGAAAAAATCCTATAAAAATACGTTAGCATTCAGTGCTCCAGGCTGTCTTCCCGTTGAAATTCATTACTCTTTTCCTGATTGCTGATGTTTATATTCGTTTAGTTTTTCCGCTATCTTACTGTTGTCAGACGTAGCAATTACAACAGTGCACCATATCCGTCATTCTGTAAGTATCGTTTTGACTCTATCCAGGCTTCGGAATAAGAGCATTTGATTCAGAATGAATTTCACTCTGCAGCGGGAATATCGGCTGATTTGAAACTTCCTGGCAGATTCTAACTATGTGTCTTGCTGGGGTTTGCAGCTGGGACCTCTACCTTTGCGAGAAAGTGTTTTGCCGACTGCGTTATCACAGTAGTACCCACACGTCACCTCCCTATATCCTCTCCTCTCACAGCTTAACTTCCACTAGTACCTGTTCTCTTACCTTTCAAACTTTACAGACGTTTCCTGCATGGCTCGCTGGACAAGGATGCCTGCGGAAAGCAAACGCCTCAGGACCGGATTCCGCTCAGGCGCAGTGTTCAGTCTGTCAGGAAGTTTCATGATAATTTTAAGCGTAAAGCATTCCACAGCCAAATGTTACGATTGACAATGGTTGTCGCACTTGCTGTAATTACTTGTAATAGAATGTTCTTTAGTATTTTTCACTTCCGGACAATTTCATGCCGTGTAGCAATATTTAAGTACACCGGTGCAACCTGTAAAACGAAAACATTATGGCTACAGTAAAAACTGACGTTCGCCGTACATTTTTAAAATGTAATTGGGTGATAATGACTATTATAATTGCAAGTGTGATGTTACGTCACATTAAAAATGGCGAAGCAGTAGGCCTCGTCATTTTTCGTTCCGAAATACGTCATTATGCAAACTAGCCACATTTTGTATGAACATGAGAGTCAGTCTGATGTGCAAATCAACTACATTTCAAATCAAATCCAACCGAAATCGAAGAGAATGCCGAAACTCACGTTTGTTTTCTATTGAAATACTATAATAATACGTGCCACGGCCGGGACTTGAACCGGGGACTCCTGCTTTCTAGCCCGATGTGCTAAACACAACAAATTTCAGTTCATTGCTTCAACAACAAAAGTAGTTTCGTAGCTGATTTATCCATTTCGGTATTTCAGAATCCCAATTGCTTGTTCGTTGCTTACTCCTGACGATTGTCTTTCACTTCTGCCTATTCTTTGTCATTACCTGTAGCATTATTGGCAGGATCCTTCAACTATCTCGGGATTTTGACGATCTAACACGCCAGTCGGATAGAATTTGGCAAGACATCCATCAGGAGGACACCAATAACCCTATCAAACAATGCCAAGCCGAATAAATGCTTGAATCAGAAACAGAGGTAGCCCTACGCATTATTGAGTTGCTTAATTTATGAAGCTCTTTTACTTAAACTTATCGTCCAGTTTTTTTCAGAAACTGTTTATTTGTTTCTCTGTATACGTAAATCACATTTACCGATTTCTGTTCCATTCGGATAATTCAATTGCAGGGGATTTTTCTTTCCTTTCCTTCTTTTTTTTCATCTACATTTACATCTACGTGATTACCCTGCTATTCAAAATAAAGTGCCTGGCAGAGGGAACCACCTTCAAGCTGTCTCTCTACCGTTCCACTCTCGAAAGCCGCGCGGGCAAAATGAGCACTTACATTTTTCTGTGCGAGTCCTGATTTCTCATATTTTATCGTGATGATCATTTCTCCCTATGTAGGTGGTGCCAACAGAATGATTTCGCAATCGGAGGAGAAAACTGGTGATTGAAATTTCTTGAGAAGATCCCGTCGCAACGAAAAACGCCTTTGTTTTAATGATTGTCACTCCGATTCACGTATCATGTCTGTGACACTATCTCCCCTATTTCGCGACAATACAAAACGAGCTGCCCTTCTTTGTACTTTTTCGATGTCATCCATCAGTCCCACCTGATGCGGATTCCACACCGCACAGCAGTACTACAGAATAGGGCGGACAAGCGTGATGTAAGCAGCCTCTTTAGTAGACCTGTTGCACCTTTTAAGTGTTCTGCCAATGATTCGCAGTCTTTGGTTTGCTCTGCCCAAAATGATATCTGTGTGATCGTTCCAATTTAGATTATTTGTAATTGTAATCCCTAAGTATTTTGTTGAATTTACAGCCCTCAGATTTGTATGAATTATCGCGTAATTGAAATTTAGCGGATTTCTTTTAGTACGCATGTCAATAACTTCACACTTTACCTTACTCAGGATCAATTGCCACTTTTCGCTCCATACAGATATCTTATCTAAACCATTTTGAAATTCGTTTAGATCATCTGATGACTTTAAAATACGGTAAATGACAACATCATCTGGAAACAATCTAAGACGGCTACTCAGATTGTCTCCTATGTCGTTAATATAGATCAGGAACAATAGAGGGCCTATAACACTTCCTTGGGGAACGCCGGATATTTCTTCTGATTTACTCGATGACTTCCCGTCTATTACTACGAACTGTGACCTTTCTGACAGGAAATCACGAATCCTGTCACACAACTGAGGCGATATTCCGTATTCACGCAGTTTGGTTAGAAGACGCTTGTGAGGAACGGTGTCGAAAGCCTTCTGGAAATCTAAAAATATGGAATCAATTTGACATCCCCAGTCGATAGCACGCATTACTTCATGAGTGTAAAGAGCTAGTTATGTTCACAAGAACGGTATTTTCTGAAACAGTGCTGACTATATGTCAATAAATTATTTTCTTCGAGGTACTTCATAATATTCGAATACAGTATATGTTCCAAAACCCTACTGAAAATCGACGTTAGTGATATAGGCCTGTAATTCTGCGGATTACTCTTACTTCCCTTTTTGGCTATTGGTGTGACTTGAGCAATTTTCCAGTCATTAGGTACGGATCTTTCTGTAAGCGAGTGGTTGTATATAACTGCTAAATATGGAGCTATTTTGTCAGCATACTCTGAGAGGAACCTGACTGGTGTACAATCTGGACCGGAGGCTCTGCCTTTATCAAGTGATTTAAGCTGCTTCGTTACTCCGAGACTACACTTTTTATCTTAAAGTGTACAATTTGCCCTGGAACAGCACAGTATTTTTGTGTAATTTGAATTAGAGGACGAGAGAAATATAAGTTATCTTATTTACATCTGTCGACATGTTCTATACTCCCATGTTAGAACCTTCAACTTAAACCCTGGTGTGGCGTTACTGTGAACGGTTTCGCTACAGTTCGCCGTCGCTGGACTGCATACTATCCTCTGAGGGTGGATGGAACACTGTCAAAGTGTGATACAGCGTGACACTTAGACAGCGCTTGGGTCTATTGTTGCGATAAGCTGCTTTTCACAGGCATGGAAGTCTAACAGTGTTGCACAACGTTCTGTAATCTACGACACGTCTTTAGACGGAGCGAGAAAAAATGGGTGTAGTTGCATGTCATTTGTCTGCGTTTCTGCTGCAACGATTTGATTTGCGGTGTCCACCCACAGAGATTTTAATTCTATGAATCTTTCAAGGGGAATACTCCATTGACCTCTGAGATGCTCTTGTCTGGCTTCATTAGCGAATAGTTTACAAATTGCAAGAGACATTCGCTGACTTTGTTTTGTTTCCAAGGAAAACCACGAGGAGGCAGTCTCATTTCGTTCCCCATTAAATTTACTCGTATTTTCAGCATTTGCAAGTTAGCCAATGAGTATGACGTGCATTAATCTGCTGTTCGATATTTATTTAATTTCCAATGGGTGTACGTTTTCTTCTTTGCTGTAACATCTGTGTAGGCCACACAAGTCAGAAATGCACTTATGTTGCCGTCAGTTTGGAAGATTTTTTAAAGCATTTGCTATACTCTCGTCAGTTTAGATTCGAGGCCGTGGTACTGAGCTTTTCCTGGAGATTTTTTGCTAATCAGTATAAATTTCTATGAACCTTTGATATTAACGCTATTATCCTTCATCTTTAGCCTTCTGAGACATTGTTAGTACAACGGCGCTTTCCACTGTTATTTCAAATATCTCGGCATGTCCTCGGTATTTAGCCACTCCCACAGAAATAGTCGTGGAAATCCTGAAGTTCTTGGTCTTCAGATGTGCTCTTCTGAGCAGACAGACAATCATCATCCTATATTTCCAGGGTTCCTCATAAGCAGGAACAAGGCCGCAACACTGAGCTATTTTCCGCAAACATTGATTAAAATGAAAATTGTACCCCAGTATCAAACATGTAGCTGATAGGACGATAGCAGTTTTGAAGTCAGTCATGTGACAGGTAGGGTTCCATCCATGCATGTTTTAATACTTAAAAAAAATAGACACTCGTCGCTCTTTGTTCGGTAAAAAAACATACACAAGTGGAATAATGTTTGTTTCCTACCAAGAAGTAAGATATGCGTGAAGTTTAAACAACTGTCCAATCTGTTTCTTCGAACTCTTGACCGTTCCGTCCACAAAGAACGAGTATGATGAACACGATTTACCATTTTCGCTGGCAGACACCAATATTCCCTCATACTGTCGCCTTTCCTCATCTGGAAATAAAAAATTAGTTTCCAGCATTCAGCAGTAATTTACTTTCTTGAAAGAATATTCTTACAGAACTGGTCGGGTCTTGCGTAGGTCCCATGTACTTTCTCCTAAAGCGAAGCAGCTACTTTTCCGCACTTCTCTGCAATGGTATTGATATTTGCTAAGTCATAGTCTCGATTGAAGAGCTGCTCTTTTTCTTCAGCATAAATTGATAAAATTATAATATATGTTTTTACTGCACGTTCTTTCAAGGTTTCTAAATGTTTTCGCACTTCTTTAGCTGCTTCATCTGGAATACAGACGTGGCTGGCTTCGTCCGAAACGGTGTTACTGTTAGTGGATGTTTTTTCTTTATGTCGGTTCTTAATAGTGTTTACACAACGCCATTAAATTACACCTTCTTTTACGGTGTAGTGCATTATATACTGATGCCTGCTATTAATGGATAAAGGCTTCCCTTAAGCGGTGTCAGTGAACTCCATCTTCACAGCGCTTAGAACACATAACACTACTTGTTAGTCACAGATCAACTGCAGTACTGTACTCCGGAAGAAAGCCGCGCTTCATAGCCATGTATTAATGAACTACTGTGCGGGCAAGGTTCTTGGTACAGGATGTGACATTTCCGAGTTAGTATATCCCAGGTAGCGACGAACAGGTCGGTATATCCTACTTCTTTCTATTTGAAAACTGTTTTGATAGGGACGGTTCTTAGCTATGTTCCATGAAAGTCTGTTCAACAGTTTAAATTTTATCAGCTAAATTAAGTGAAAATGTTTTCCGTCAGCGCGCTCTTTTGATATACCGGTACGCTACGTAATACATAACAGCTACATCACGTTATGTAGTACCAGATTGTAGAGCTCAAAAGATCTAAATGAAAGTTCACCAGAAGAAATGTTTATCCTTGACCAACAATGACAATTTTTGTCTTTTGAAGCAGCCACTTTCAGCACCTACAAAGCAGAAAACAGCTGACTATGAGTAAACTGTAAGAGATAACGTACGCTCTCGAAAACTTTTTGTAGTTCTTTTCGATGTCTATAATTCAGTACTAAATAAAATGGTTTTGCTCCAGTAGTTCAGGCAGCCTACTGCAAGAGAATCCACTTTCTTCCGACTTGATTTATAATTATCACCACTGCTTATTACTTTTTTTTTTGCGTCGTCAGCCATCTGACTGGTTTGATGCGGCCCGCCATGAATTCCTTTCCTGTGCCAACATCTTCACCTTAGAGTTGCACTTGCAACCTATGATCTCTGTTATTTGTGGATGTATTCCAGTCTCTACAACTCCCTCAAGTATCAAAGTATCACGGAAGTTATTCCGTGATGTCTTAACAGGTGTCCCAGCATCCCGACTCTTCTTCTTGTCAGCGTTTACCATGTATTCCTCCCCTCGTCGATTCTCTAGAGAACCTCCTCATTCCTTACCTTATCAGTCTACTTAATTTTCAACACTCTTCTGTAGCACCACATCACAAATGCTTCGATTCTCTTCTGTTCCGGTTTTTCAACAGTCCATGTTTCACTACTATACAGTATTGTACTCCTAACTTACATTCTCAGAAATTTCTTCCTCAAATTGTGGTCAATTTTTGATATTAGTAGACTTCTCTTGACCAGGAATGCCCTTTTTGCCAGTGCTAGTCTGCTGGTTTTATCGTCCTTTTTCCATCCGTCTAGCGTTATTTTGCTGCCAAGACAGTAGAATTCCTTAACTTCATCTACTTGATGACCATTAGTCATGATGTTAAGTTTCTTGCTTTTATCATTTCTGATACTTTTCATTACTGTAGGCTTTCTTCAATTTATTCTCAGTCCCTGCGCTCTGCTCATACGACTATCCGTTATATTCAGCAGGTCCCGTAATTATTCTTCACTTTGACGATACCAGTGTCATCACTGAACCTTATCATTGATATCCTTTCACCGTAAATTTTGATTACACTTTTCAACCTTCGTTTTATCATCGTCATTGCTTCTTCGATGTATGGACTGGAAAGTATGGGCGAAAGACTACATCCCAGTTTTACACCGTTTTTAATCCGAGCACTTCGTTCTTGGTCGCCCAGTCTTATTATTCCGTCTTGGTTTTTGCACATGCTGTACATTACCCGTCTTTCCGCATAGTTTACCCCTATTCCTCAGCATTTCAAACATATTGCACCATTTGACATTTTCTAACGTTTTTCCCATGTCGACAAAGCCTACAAACTGTCTCGATTTTTCTTTAGTCATGCTTCCATTGTCAACCGCAACAGCAGACCTGCCTCTTTGGTGCCTTTACTTTTCTTAAAGCCAACCTGATGGCCATCTAGCAGATCTTCGATTATCTTTTCCATTCTTCTGGTTAATGCTTATGTTACCTAAATTAGCTAAATATATACCAAAACTTAGTCGATGAATATATGCGCGAATTTAAAAAAGAAACACGTAACTGCATAGCTGAAGAAAATATCAAAGGAAAGAAAAAGTCGGAATAATGAGTTCATTGTGAAACTCTGCATCGCGTATGCGATACTGCCTTGCCGAAATCTTGCAACTGTAATAATACTTATGAAAATACCTCTCTTGTCAGAATATGCAGATTACGGCGAGGCAAGATCTCGCGTCGCTCTATCGTGTTTCATCCGAGAGATGTTGGTGTGAATTGTACGAACAGAGTGTCGACCGTATCGTGTCCACTGGTGAAATATAACGTTTAAAAAGCATGAATAAAACTCAAATTAAAAATTTGAATAAACATCGGCACAAAAAATTTCAAAAAAGTAAAAACAAATAGTAAATAAATTTCAAAAAAGTAAAAATAGATAGTATGAATTGTCCGTTTAAGTTTAATATAAGTAGTAATATTTTTATCCAAGCGTCGTCACATCTGGCGACAGCCAAGTAGATAAAATGACTCCCAGAACACATCTACAATAATAATGTACGTGATTTAAATATAATTAAGCTACCTAGGCAATGTAGGATCATATCGAAACAACAATATCAACACGTTGAGTCTAAGTTTCTAAATTAATTTACTCCGCGACTGCCCTTTCGGGTCGCCGCTCTTGCTCACGCTCCGCGTAATTACGTAAAAATATGATACAAAATAGATAACTCTGTTCTTTAACAAAATTAAGCTAATTATAGACGGATTGGTTTTCTTGTTATATACACTAAGCAATTATAATTTCACTAGCGGTATTGAGGTGTGGATGCGGGACGCGCAGGACTGGAAGAGATTACGCCAAAGAGAAGAGGCTTATATTCAGTAATAATGAAAGTAGGCTGGTCTAGAAACAATAGCTGCAGCTAGCTTCTATCTTTTTTATTCACTTAGCGGTTCCCCGACGCAATGACTTTTGGATCAGAATACTAGTACTTATATTAGGCTTAAAGGGGTAATACATATTACTTTTTTATTTTTAGAGTCTTTTGTGTTTTCTTTTTTAAATTTTCATTTTATGTTTTTTATAGCAAATGTGGTTGATAGAAGGACTCCTTTGTGTCTATAGGTGAGCACAACGAAAGCAAATAAGCAACTCCGTTAGGGAATCTGTTCTGTTGAGTGGTACTTAAGTAAATAAATTAGTGAAATCAAAGTGAACTAGAAATTAGAATATAAATGGAAAACTTGGTTTAGTTTGGAGAGTTACATACTGGCTCACAGCGGGCCGAACAGCAGAGACAATGACCGTGAAGTCAGCAAGTTCCACATAAGCGGGCGCTGTCGATTCAGCCGTCAGGGCATCGCCCGACCGGCTCACGTGTTTCTCAGTGGTCGCATGTGAGCAAAAGGCCCTCACCTACATCCCAAGAGCCAATGACCGACGTTAAGAAGATTCTTCGAGAAGCTTTTCAACGTGACAGAAGAGGCAATGACCGGCTCACGTGTTTCTCAGTTGTCGTATGTGAGCAAAGGCCCTCGCCTACATTCCAAGAGCCAATGACCGACGTTAAGAAGAATCTTCGAGAATCTTTTCAACGTGACAGAAGAGGCAATGGCCGTGAAGTCGTTCACCTCCAGTAAACTGAAGTGAATAAATACGCGAGACGCAGTGGGCCCGAGGGAAGTAGATGAAGACGAGAGGAAGACGAAGGCGAAGACGGAGACGAAGACGGAGACGAGCGACGAAGAAGACGAAGAAGAAGCGTAGCAGTTGTTTTAAGTGAGTTTCGGTGCTGAAGACCGTCATGCAAGAAGAGACTACCTCATGCACAGACGCACCAAGTCCGCCGCTGTAATGGAATAGCAAGCAGCAGCCTCAGTGTCAGAAGAAGAAGTTAAAAGGTATTTTGAAGTCTGATTTTACATACCCGGGTGACTCGTGAGGACGGGAAGGAGACGGCCTCACTTCAGCAGTCACCTGTGAGCTGGGATGAAGACCTGACAGCCGAAGACTGGCAAGCGGGAGTCCGTGGTTCGAGTCCGGGACACTGGCCTTCCCCCGCCGCGCCGCTCTGCTGGCCGACGCACAACACACGCGGCCGCTTAGAGAAGAGAAACACTGGGACGCCACATTCAAGGTATCACCATCCGATGCACGACGTCGCTCGCAATAATTAAACGGGACACCTCGCGCTGCGCGTCTCCGGTCAGCTGGGCGAGACGGCGACACGAGATACACACCGCTACGCGTAATCAGACGCCGCCGCCGCCGCCGCCGCTGCCGCAGCAGAAGGCTACGCAAACGACACGGCTGCCGCTCTCCGAACCAGAACGTCCAGTAAGATAACAGTTGTACGAAACTTTCAATAAAAGTTATCTTATGTATAAAATGATGTTTCATTCGACCTCATACCCGAGCCAAGGAAGAACCCACCCTGCCCACATTTTGTAAGAGAGAAAAGTTTATTTATTTAATATTTTCACCCAGACAGAATGCTTGAGAATGCTCATCCTGACAATTGACAGCATCAAAAGAGAAAACCCATTTACATTGAGTAGCAGAATTGTACATTAAGTAACAGGAACTGTTACATTTGATGTCAGAAGCCGTAGTAGTTGTTACATTTGGTGTCAGAGAAAAAACCCTTGGCTCAATATGAGGTGTGAATGACAGTCACTAAAGATCCACAGTTAGTATTGTTTAATGTGTGAAAGGATAGAGGTTTGCATAGCAGTCGTAATATTTTCTTTCTTTAGAAGTGTATATTCTCTCATGATTTTAAGAGTTTGTCGAAAATTTTTAAACATCTTTTTAATTCAGTGTGGTAAGATTGTGTAACTAACAGTTTATAAAATGATGACACGAAATCGTACAAAGTCAGAGTCAGCACCACAAGGGGTTTCTACTGATGAAGCTATTCAGAGCTTAGTTAATCAAATAGCACAGCTTAAAAATGATAATAACGCATTATTCAAACAGTTGTGTGAGGTTAGGCAAACCAGTTCAGTCCCTCCTACCCTAGATTCCTCAGCAGCAGCCTTGGTAACTCCTTTTTCAGGTAAACCTGGCGAAGACATAACAGCCTTTTTTGATGATTTAGTAGCAGCTGCAAAGTTAGGATCATGGTCAGATGAACGGCTCTTACAAATGACAAAGTTAAGATTGCTAGGAGAGGCTAAAGCACACGTATTATACCATGAAGAATTACGGAATGCTCCAACATTTGAGGAATTGATGAAAGGATTACTTAAACGTTTTCAAAAACAGAACAGCTGTAGATTTTATAGGGAACAGTTAAACACTATCACTCAGAGGCAAAACGAGTCATTAGAAAGCTTTGTAGATAGGATTAGAAAAGTTAATATTAACACCTATCAGTTGACAACTAGTGATGAAGCAAATAAAGTTATTTTACAAGAAGCAGAAGATAGAGCTCTAGATACATTTTTACGTGGGTTACCTCCTGAAACGTCCCGTCGTGTCAGGGCAGAGTTTCCTAAGAATTTAGCAGAAGCTGTATCTGTGGCGACAGCTTTTGAAGAAATTGACATTGCCACCAGATACAAGGAGAAGCGAAATGTATTTTCAGCAGGAGTACGATGTTTTAGGTGCAATCGACAGGGCCATATAGCAAAAAACTGCAGACAACCTAAATGCACTAATTGTCAAAGAATAGGTCACACATTCAAGGAATGCAGGTCTAAGAAAGTTTTTGGAAATAGAAATCAGTTAAACTCAAACGGGAATGTCGGAGCCGCCGCCAGGCGTTCCCAATAAAATTTCATGCCATTAAGGCGAATGTGAAGGCGGAATGCTGGTTATCTGCTACCATACGGGATAAAGAGGTAAGGATACTGGTGGATACAGGCGCAAACGTATCAATAGTGAGTAATGAATGTATTGGAGAAAAGAAATATGACCCTCCAAGGTATAGATTGAGTGGAGTAGGAGGAGGTACAGTGACGTCATTAGGATGTACATCATTGATTTTCTATATTCACGGTGTACAATTTCAAGAAGATGTAGAAGTGGTAACAAAGATAACTGACGGGTACGACGCGATCCTAGGGTTGGATTTCCTGAATAAACATCACGCTAAAATTGACCTCAGACAGCAAACTGTAGAACTTAGCGGAATAGTATTTCAGCTAGGTGACACCGCTGCAAAGGGCCCTCTGCCGCAAGATTTCCCTAACCGGAAGGCGAAATCAACTACACTGCGTGCAACGTCCTTGAAGGTTGATTCGCGGGATCAGATACCATCTGGCTCAGGAAAACTTCTCTGGATGACCGTTGACCCCGAGGTACCTATAGACACAATATGTCTAATAGAGCCACTAGAGGAAAATGAGGAATTAGATGTATCACATTGTTTTGTACGTAGAAGTGTTGTACGGGTTCAAGACGTTGAGGGAGAAAGAAAAGTACCGGTACATATTGACAATTTCGGAGTGGAGGACAAAGAGTTGCATAAGGGAATATTAGTAGCTACAGTCAGTACTTTTGAAGAAGAAGATTTCATTTGGTCAGATATTAATGATGGTCAGAAACCAGACGCCTATAAAACCGCATTACGCCAGAAGATTGAGCATTTGCAAGGAAAGGATAGAGACACGATAGAAGCAGTTTTAGTTGAGTTTCAAGATTTATTTAATGCAGAAGGTCCACTGCCAGCAACAGATATCACACAGCATAGGATCCCAACAGGAAATAGCCCCCCAGTTTATAGAAAGCCTTATAGAGTTGCGCATCACTTACAGCCAGTACTGGATGAATTTTTAGAACAGCATCTAAAAGATGGAATCATAGAATATTCTGATTCGCCTTATAATTCAAATATTGTAATTATTCCAAAGAAGTCTCCCGACGGTACGAAACGATATAGATTTTGTTGTGACTACAGACACCTTAACAAACAAACTATCTCAGATGTTTATCCTCTTCCAAACATTACAGATATCATTGACAGTTTAGGTAACAGTAAATACTTTTCAACAATCGATTTACGTAGCGGATATCATCAATTGGAAGTTGCACCTGAAGATAGGCATAAAACAGCATTTTCTACCCCTGGAGGCCACTGGCAATTTAAAAGAATGCCTTTCGGTTTGAAAAATGCACCAGCAACTTTTCAAAGACTACTCGATGGAGTATTGCGAGGACTAAAAACTCAGCAATGTTGTGTATATCTAGACGATATTATTGTATTCTCCAAAGACATTAATGAACATGCTGTGCGTCTGCGTAATGTTTTTCAGAGACTTAGAAAAGCTAAATTAACATTAAATATGGAAAAATGTAGTTTTGCATTGACAGAGGTTACATACCTAGGGCATGTCATTAGTGAAAAAGGAATTAGAACAGATCCTCGATTAATTTCGGCAGTTAAGGACTTCCCAACACCACAACGCGTTAAGGAAGTACAAAGTTTCATTGGTCTCGCATCGTATTACCGAAAATATGTTCAAAATTTTGCTGAAATTGCCCGACCCTTAACCCAATTATTGAAAAAGGGTGCAAAATTTCATTGGTCTGAAGATTGTGAATCAGCATTTCAAACCCTTAAAGATAAGTTAACACACAGTCCAGTATTAGCCTACCCAGATTATAATAAAGAATTTATTTTATCCTGTGACGCAAGTGGTCATTCAGTAGGAGTTGTTTTGAGTCAGAATATTAATGGCGCGGAACACCCCATAGCCTACGCTTCGAGACAACTAACAACAGCAGAAAGAAATTATTCCACAACAGAGAAAGAATTGTTAAGTGTTATTTATGGCATCAAATACTTTAAATGCTACTTGTATGGTAGGAAATTCAAGGTTATTACCGACCACGCAGCTTTAAAATGGTTGCTTGGGTTAAAGGATCCATCTAGTCGTCTCACGCGTTGGGCCCTATGTCTTTCCGAAATGGATTTCGAAGTTATCCATAAACCAGGCAAAAAACACACGAATGCAGATTGTCTAAGTCGGAAAATAGCACTTTTGGAAGCAACAGGCCGAGATACTGAGGACTGGAGAAAGGCACAAAATGAGGATACAGAATGCAAAAAATATGCATCTCAAAAACAATTTTGCTTTGAAGATGGTGTATTATGCCGTAAAACAAAACTTGGACCGCGAATTGTTGTTCCCCAACACCTTAGACAAGAAATAATGGCAGAGGCCCACGTAATTCTGCGGATTACTCTTACTTCCCTTTTTGGCTATTGGTGTGACTTGAGCAATTTTCCAGTCATTAGGTACGGATCTTTCTGTAAGCGAGTGGTTGTATATAACTGCTAAATATGGAGCTATTTTGTCAGCATACTCTGAGAGGAACCTGACTGGTGTACAATCTGGACCGGAGGCTCTGCCTTTATCAAGTGATTTAAGCTGCTTCGTTACTCCGAGACTACACTTTTTATCTTAAAGTGTACAATTTGCCCTGGAACAGCACAGTATTTTTGTGTAATTTGAATTAGAGGACGAGAGAAATATAAGTTATCTTATTTACATCTGTCGACATGTTCTATACTCCCATGTTAGAACCTTCAACTTAAACCCTGGTGTGGCGTTACTGTGAACGGTTTCGCTACAGTTCGCCGTCGCTGGACTGCATACTATCCTCTGAGGGTGGATGGAACACTGTCAAAGTGTGATACAGCGTGACACTTAGACAGCGCTTGGGTCTATTGTTGCGATAAGCTGCTTTTCACAGGCATGGAAGTCTAACAGTGTTGCACAACGTTCTGTAATCTACGACACGTCTTTAGACGGAGCGAGAAAAAATGGGTGTAGTTGCATGTCATTTGTCTGCGTTTCTGCTGCAACGATTTGATTTGCGGTGTCCACCCACAGAGATTTTAATTCTATGAATCTTTCAAGGGGAATACTCCATTGACCTCTGAGATGCTCTTGTCTGGCTTCATTAGCGAATAGTTTACAAATTGCAAGAGACATTCGCTGACTTTGTTTTGTTTCCAAGGAAAACCACGAGGAGGCAGTCTCATTTCGTTCCCCATTAAATTTACTCGTATTTTCAGCATTTGCAAGTTAGCCAATGAGTATGACGTGCATTAATCTGCTGTTCGATATTTATTTAATTTCCAATGGGTGTACGTTTTCTTCTTTGCTGTAACATCTGTGTAGGCCACACAAGTCAGAAATGCACTTATGTTGCCGTCAGTTTGGAAGATTTTTTAAAGCATTTGCTATACTCTCGTCAGTTTAGATTCGAGGCCGTGGTACTGAGCTTTTCCTGGAGATTTTTTGCTAATCAGTATAAATTTCTATGAACCTTTGATATTAACGCTATTATCCTTCATCTTTAGCCTTCTGAGACATTGTTAGTACAACGGCGCTTTCCACTGTTATTTCAAATATCTCGGCATGTCCTCGGTATTTAGCCACTCCCACAGAAATAGTCGTGGAAATCCTGAAGTTCTTGGTCTTCAGATGTGCTCTTCTGAGCAGACAGACAATCATCATCCTATATTTCCAGGGTTCCTCATAAGCAGGAACAAGGCCGCAACACTGAGCTATTTTCCGCAAACATTGATTAAAATGAAAATTGTACCCCAGTATCAAACATGTAGCTGATAGGACGATAGCAGTTTTGAAGTCAGTCATGTGACAGGTAGGGTTCCATCCATGCATGTTTTAATACTTAAAAAAAATAGACACTCGTCGCTCTTTGTTCGGTAAAAAAACATACACAAGTGGAATAATGTTTGTTTCCTACCAAGAAGTAAGATATGCGTGAAGTTTAAACAACTGTCCAATCTGTTTCTTCGAACTCTTGACCGTTCCGTCCACAAAGAACGAGTATGATGAACACGATTTACCATTTTCGCTGGCAGACACCAATATTCCCTCATACTGTCGCCTTTCCTCATCTGGAAATAAAAAATTAGTTTCCAGCATTCAGCAGTAATTTACTTTCTTGAAAGAATATTCTTACAGAACTGGTCGGGTCTTGCGTAGGTCCCATGTACTTTCTCCTAAAGCGAAGCAGCTACTTTTCCGCACTTCTCTGCAATGGTATTGATATTTGCTAAGTCATAGTCTCGATTGAAGAGCTGCTCTTTTTCTTCAGCATAAATTGATAAAATTATAATATATGTTTTTACTGCACGTTCTTTCAAGGTTTCTAAATGTTTTCGCACTTCTTTAGCTGCTTCATCTGGAATACAGACGTGGCTGGCTTCGTCCGAAACGGTGTTACTGTTAGTGGATGTTTTTTCTTTATGTCGGTTCTTAATAGTGTTTACACAACGCCATTAAATTACACCTTCTTTTACGGTGTAGTGCATTATATACTGATGCCTGCTATTAATGGATAAAGGCTTCCCTTAAGCGGTGTCAGTGAACTCCATCTTCACAGCGCTTAGAACACATAACACTACTTGTTAGTCACAGATCAACTGCAGTACTGTACTCCGGAAGAAAGCCGCGCTTCATAGCCATGTATTAATGAACTACTGTGCGGGCAAGGTTCTTGGTACAGGATGTGACATTTCCGAGTTAGTATATCCCAGGTAGCGACGAACAGGTCGGTATATCCTACTTCTTTCTATTTGAAAACTGTTTTGATAGGGACGGTTCTTAGCTATGTTCCATGAAAGTCTGTTCAACAGTTTAAATTTTATCAGCTAAATTAAGTGAAAATGTTTTCCGTCAGCGCGCTCTTTTGATATACCGGTACGCTACGTAATACATAACAGCTACATCACGTTATGTAGTACCAGATTGTAGAGCTCAAAAGATCTAAATGAAAGTTCACCAGAAGAAATGTTTATCCTTGACCAACAATGACAATTTTTGTCTTTTGAAGCAGCCACTTTCAGCACCTACAAAGCAGAAAACAGCTGACTATGAGTAAACTGTAAGAGATAACGTACGCTCTCGAAAACTTTTTGTAGTTCTTTTCGATGTCTATAATTCAGTACTAAATAAAATGGTTTTGCTCCAGTAGTTCAGGCAGCCTACTGCAAGAGAATCCACTTTCTTCCGACTTGATTTATAATTATCACCACTGCTTATTACTTTTTTTTTTGCGTCGTCAGCCATCTGACTGGTTTGATGCGGCCCGCCATGAATTCCTTTCCTGTGCCAACATCTTCACCTTAGAGTTGCACTTGCAACCTATGATCTCTGTTATTTGTGGATGTATTCCAGTCTCTACAACTCCCTCAAGTATCAAAGTATCACGGAAGTTATTCCGTGATGTCTTAACAGGTGTCCCAGCATCCCGACTCTTCTTCTTGTCAGCGTTTACCATGTATTCCTCCCCTCGTCGATTCTCTAGAGAACCTCCTCATTCCTTACCTTATCAGTCTACTTAATTTTCAACACTCTTCTGTAGCACCACATCACAAATGCTTCGATTCTCTTCTGTTCCGGTTTTTCAACAGTCCATGTTTCACTACTATACAGTATTGTACTCCTAACTTACATTCTCAGAAATTTCTTCCTCAAATTGTGGTCAATTTTTGATATTAGTAGACTTCTCTTGACCAGGAATGCCCTTTTTGCCAGTGCTAGTCTGCTGGTTTTATCGTCCTTTTTCCATCCGTCTAGCGTTATTTTGCTGCCAAGACAGTAGAATTCCTTAACTTCATCTACTTGATGACCATTAGTCATGATGTTAAGTTTCTTGCTTTTATCATTTCTGATACTTTTCATTACTGTAGGCTTTCTTCAATTTATTCTCAGTCCCTGCGCTCTGCTCATACGACTATCCGTTATATTCAGCAGGTCCCGTAATTATTCTTCACTTTGACGATACCAGTGTCATCACTGAACCTTATCATTGATATCCTTTCACCGTAAATTTTGATTACACTTTTCAACCTTCGTTTTATCATCGTCATTGCTTCTTCGATGTATGGACTGGAAAGTATGGGCGAAAGACTACATCCCAGTTTTACACCGTTTTTAATCCGAGCACTTCGTTCTTGGTCGCCCAGTCTTATTATTCCGTCTTGGTTTTTGCACATGCTGTACATTACCCGTCTTTCCGCATAGTTTACCCCTATTCCTCAGCATTTCAAACATATTGCACCATTTGACATTTTCTAACGTTTTTCCCATGTCGACAAAGCCTACAAACTGTCTCGATTTTTCTTTAGTCATGCTTCCATTGTCAACCGCAACAGCAGACCTGCCTCTTTGGTGCCTTTACTTTTCTTAAAGCCAACCTGATGGCCATCTAGCAGATCTTCGATTATCTTTTCCATTCTTCTGGTTAATGCTTATGTTACCTAAATTAGCTAAATATATACCAAAACTTAGTCGATGAATATATGCGCGAATTTAAAAAAGAAACACGTAACTGCATAGCTGAAGAAAATATCAAAGGAAAGAAAAAGTCGGAATAATGAGTTCATTGTGAAACTCTGCATCGCGTATGCGATACTGCCTTGCCGAAATCTTGCAACTGTAATAATACTTATGAAAATACCTCTCTTGTCAGAATATGCAGATTACGGCGAGGCAAGATCTCGCGTCGCTCTATCGTGTTTCATCCGAGAGATGTTGGTGTGAATTGTACGAACAGAGTGTCGACCGTATCGTGTCCACTGGTGAAATATAACGTTTAAAAAGCATGAATAAAACTCAAATTAAAAATTTGAATAAACATCGGCACAAAAAATTTCAAAAAAGTAAAAACAAATAGTAAATAAATTTCAAAAAAGTAAAAATAGATAGTATGAATTGTCCGTTTAAGTTTAATATAAGTAGTAATATTTTTATCCAAGCGTCGTCACATCTGGCGACAGCCAAGTAGATAAAATGACTCCCAGAACACATCTACAATAATAATGTACGTGATTTAAATATAATTAAGCTACCTAGGCAATGTAGGATCATATCGAAACAACAATATCAACACGTTGAGTCTAAGTTTCTAAATTAATTTACTCCGCGACTGCCCTTTCGGGTCGCCGCTCTTGCTCACGCTCCGCGTAATTACGTAAAAATATGATACAAAATAGATAACTCTGTTCTTTAACAAAATTAAGCTAATTATAGACGGATTGGTTTTCTTGTTATATACACTAAGCAATTATAATTTCACTAGCGGTATTGAGGTGTGGATGCGGGACGCGCAGGACTGGAAGAGATTACGCCAAAGAGAAGAGGCTTATATTCAGTAATAATGAAAGTAGGCTGGTCTAGAAACAATAGCTGCAGCTAGCTTCTATCTTTTTTATTCACTTAGCGGTTCCCCGACGCAATGACTTTTGGATCAGAATACTAGTACTTATATTAGGCTTAAAGGGGTAATACATATTACTTTTTTATTTTTAGAGTCTTTTGTGTTTTCTTTTTTAAATTTTCATTTTATGTTTTTTATAGCAAATGTGGTTGATAGAAGGACTCCTTTGTGTCTATAGGTGAGCACAACGAAAGCAAATAAGCAACTCCGTTAGGGAATCTGTTCTTTGTCTGGGAACGTGTGCTGCTGATAGAGAATGTAGCTACTCTTGCCTGGGACCGTCGCCGAGGAGCACTAATTCCGATAAAAGAAAGGAAAAATTAAAAAAAAATACATGAGTTGCTCCTAAGGGATTTAGTGACAAGCAAGCGAATTAGACGAAAATAAAAGTCGCTCAGAAGCAGTTACATATGAATTTTTGATACAGAAATTCTGAAAGGAGCGCTGATACAAAATGTTTCACTATTTCGACAAAAATATTTACATCTTATTAATTTTTGCAGGCGAAAGAAACCTCATACCTAGTAAATATTCAAAGTATGTCCGACTCACAATGATAAACTTCCACTGACATATCAAAATCTCATAGTTCCAACGCAAGTATTTTGGTGGTTTTCTTTAGCCACAAGAGAGGCTGGAGACATTGTTTGCCGCTATACACCTTTCTGTGTCAAATCACGACAGCCAGTAGCGAAGACGGCTGAGAAAGACCATAGCTATATTACCTGTCATTTTATATCTCATTAAAAATAATTCACTCATAATGCGCAAAAGTTCATGAATAGTGAGGATTTATACAATAACTGTGTACGAAACTCAGTTTGGACGATAATCACAAACGTAATTTGTGCCCATATAGAAACCTCCTAAAGTAAACGGGCTTAACTGCTTCGAAACCTCTCAAGTCTCAACATAAGAGTAGATAATTGTAGCTGGTGACGCACCTAAATTTTCTATAAAACCTCCTAAAGTAGACGGACTTAACTGCTTCGAAACCTCTCAAGTCTCAACATAAGAGTAGATAATTATAGCTGGTGACGCACCTAAATTTTCTATAAAACAGTCCTTCTAGTGTGAGATCTAAGGGGGCGCAACGAACAAGGAAAATGAGAGGATACGATAAAGTGATATTCTTACATTTATCTCAACTCTATCTTTAATGCCAATGCAAGGAAGAAGTGTTCATCAGGAGTGAATGCCAACGCAAAACACATTGTCCGCCGCTCGTGGTCTCGCGGTAGCGTTCTCGCTTCCCGAGCACGGGGTCCCGGGTTCGATTCCCGGCGGGGTCAGGGATTTTCACCTGCCTGGAGATGACTGGGTGTTTGTGTTGTCCTCATCATTTCATCATCATCCAGGAAAGTGGCGAAATTGGACTGAGCAAAGATTGGGTAATTGTACGGGCGCTGATAACCACGCAGTTGAGCGCCCCACAAACCAAACATCATCATCATCTCAAAACACATTAGTTTTGAAACCGAATGTTACTTGCTGTATATATGAAACTAAGAGTTTTTTTTTTTTTTCAGAGATGGTTGCGTGGTTTCGGGACGGTAGAAAGGATCGAACCCGAGACAAAGGTTGAGCAATCTCGTGCACAATCGTCTACGCTATGAGAACAACTGGCACTAATTCTATCTGGCGAGCCGCTTGAATTTGCACTCGCAACGACGTGATTGGCTAACCTCAATACTAGTTAACTTGGAAACGGGCCAACGTATCAGACGTTTTGCTTAACACATATTTTACAGCGCAGTCTCCCAGACTTTCAGACTGTTTCTGTCACACTCGAGTTTTGTCCCTACATAACAGGTAAACTACGATTATTTAACAGTTTAACTGTTGTATAAGCTCGCTTGAGCTCTTCGAATAAGAGCGGGCTGTAGTGCAATTAATTCATACTTGCTTTCTATATTTCGATTTTTAGTATCATTTACTAATCAAGCAAGCAACACAAGGACAGCACGAGTTTTAATATTTGGTGAATTATTTGTACGCGGCAAAAGGAGTAATATATGTTTTTCTGTTATCAGAATGGTATCCGGTTTCTGTTGCTTATTGCCGGAGAACCTGGTACATCCTGTAGGAGCAACACGCCTGTCCTGGATTCCGTCCGAGAGCTGGAAAGAACGCGGTCGTTAGGTCCAGGCACACAGTGCCGCAAGAAAACGATACTAATGAGGAAATGTAGCTGCCTGTCCACAGATACTGCATCGCAGCCAGTGACCCCACGATGTCGTCATGGGGCACCATAGGTGAAGCGGATCTACTAAAGTGATTACTGGAGCATGTTGCACATAACCAAAAATATACAGATTAGGTCATTCAGCGATATTTGCTGAGAGTTTTGGTATAAAGAATCCGTGCTCATAGGAGGGCCATTAAAAGTAATTGAATTTCGATTGATTCGTTATCCTCCCTTTATCTTTGCACCTGTTCTGCACTTAAAATATCTGCAGACCATTGCGAATGTCGACGGCATGCAATATGTGCCTTGTTTGGAAATAGACTTTCTCCATTCATTCACGGTACTTGCTGTTGACTGCACTCATACTCACTTTACTCTTCGGACTCAAGCTTTCATTCAGTACTCTTCCGTTCTGTCTCGGTTAGTTTTTTCGGTAGAGTTAGTTAAAATGATAACCGTGATGTACAGCTATATCTATTTCAGAATAAAAAAAAGTCTTGGTTACGAAATTATTTAACATCAATGACGCGTTTCACCCTTTTGTGGTATCATCAGACTGTGTAAAAAGTAGCTGTATATGTAACCCACCTGTCATACAGCCATATAAAATGGAAAATGGAAGCAACAGTAACTGGTCATATAATCCATTCGTCATAGAAACACACAAAATGCAAGGTGGACCTTCAGCACACCAGCATACCAGCAGACTCCGCCGTATTAGTACAAAATAGGGCCGCGCTTACGAAATGAACGCGGTATGAGCCCCATGCAGCACACTGTCCATTTGGCGTGCACACAAAAATTACTGTCAATACAGCACGTAATTTCGCAACCAAGACTTTTTTTTATTCTGAAATAATTCGAAACTGGTTGCTGTAGCACCCTACCACAACATATGCTTACAGGATTTTTACAGCAGTATGGTTTGGTTTACTGACGAAGAGTTCGCCTACATGCGCCTGGTGTAATGGAAGAGTAGCACGACGACGATGCGTTGAGCTGTTCCCGCAATGACGGCATCCACGTCACAATACTTTTGCCTTACTTCATGATGTACGTTATGATGATTGCATATTAAAGGACTTTCCCTTTTGTAAATGGTCTTAACACAAAGAAAAGTAATCGGGATAACAAAATTAAGATTGTGTTTGTTTATCTGGAGCACAGCTCCCTACGTTTCAGGCCTTCCGTACTTCTTTGGGAAAAAGAGCCGTATTTTACTACAATTTCATCAACAGTCATCAATACAGAGTGAGAAAACAAGGTGTTCTTTAGCAAAAATAGAGATATCGGTTCATAATCCAGCATCTTACAAAAAAAGTCAAAGGCTCTGAAATGTATTTTGTATAGTAAATAAAATTAAATAAAATGCAGGCGTGACTGAAGGGGGATTACTAGCCCAGAACATCATTAACAATAGTCGCGGCTCCAGCATCATTAACGCATAATTAAAAAAAAACACTAATCAGCTAACTTCTAATACATTAATATATATTAGTTACGAACATTTTCTCAAGTACGTGACTTTGAAAGATTTTGAGACTATGGAATCTCCTTTCAACAAAAGCTAATTTTCCTGTGTGGCGTGAACTAACTTCCCTTAACAAGTGGACCTCATGGTTGTCTGAAATTCACACGTGATGGAAGTAGCAGAACTGTTCGACGCAAACTAAACAAAGTCAGGTATTTGCCTGTAAAAACTAGTTTCACATAAATATAAACTAACACATGTAATATTCCGTGTGTGAAAGACGAATTTGTGTTCTAATATTTACAAAAAGTATCAATTTATTAGATCCAGAATTAATATCACAATCTTCATGGAATTTGCAGTGAGAGGTGTAAAGCCAGTTTCGGACTGGAACTCGAATCTCACCATTGTCCTTCAATGTTAATGATCTTAATGGTGTTAACCACATTTCCATCTACGAATTATTCACGACCCGGCTTCAGAGCATCATGCCAGTTGGTATCTATTTCCTACTCTCCCAATCTACAGAAGCTCTACGACATACCTTGCTGGACTATTACTCCTAATAAACAAACACTTGTTCTGTTAGCAGTTGAAGTAAATGAACACCTGTTCATCTTTCGAAAAAGTTATTGTAGAAGTCTGAAAAGGTCGAAAGTATACACCATAACCACATACAAAGGAGAACGAAAATGTAGGTCACATAGACTAATACGTAGACTGTCTTTTCAACCACATATTTCTGAACGCTTGTTAGGTGGTGATGTCTGTCTGTTCTAGCGTTTAAGCGTTTTATTGGGTGTCTTGTATAACAGAATTTTAGGTTCGACGATCATCCATCTACGTTGTTATAATTAGCGAGATGCAAAAGTTATTAACTGAAAACTAGGCTAAACTGATATCAAGGCTCGAGTGCTAAATTTGTGTCCCTTCCTTTTTTTTTTGGTCATCAGTCTACTGACTGGTTTGATGCGGTCCGCCACGAATTCCTTTCCTGTGCTAACCTCTTCATCTCAGAGTAGCACTTGCAACCTACGTCCTCAATTATTTGCTTGACGTATTCCAATCTCTGTCTTCCTCTACAGTTTTTGCCCTCTACAGCTCCTCTAATACCGTGGAAGTCATTCCCTCATGTCTTAGCAGATGTACTATCATACTGTCCCTTCTCCTTATCAGTGTTTTCCACATATTCCTTTCCTCTCCGATTCTGCGTAGAACCTCCTCATTCCTTACCTTATCAGTCCACCTAATTTTCAACATTCGTCTATAGCACCACATCTCAAATGCTTCGATTCTCTTCTGTTCCGGTTTTCCCACAGTCCATGTTTCACTACCATACAATGCTGTACTCCAGACGTACATCCTCAGAAATTTCTTCCTCAGATTAAGGCCGGTATTTGATATTAGTAGACTTCTCTTGGCCAGAAATGCCTTTTTTGCCATAGCGAGTCTGCTTTTGATGTCCTCCTTGCTCCGTCCGTCATTGGTTATTTTACTGCCTAGGTAGCAGAATTCCTTAACTTCATTGACTTCGTGACCATCAATCTTGATGTTAAGTTTCTCGATGTTCTCATTTCTACTACTTCTCATTACCTTCGTCTTTCTCCGATTTACTCTCAAACCATACTGTGTACTCATTAGACTGTTCATTCCGTTCAGCAGATCATTTAATTCTTCTTCACTTTCACTCAGGATAGCAATGTCAGTAGCGAATCGTATCTTTGATATCCTTTCACCTTGTATTTTAATTCCACTCCTGAACCTTTCTTTTATTTCCATCATTGCTTCCTCTATGTACAGATTGAAGAATAGGGGCGAAACGCTACAGCCTTGTCATACACCCTTCTTAATACGAGCACTTCGTTCTTGATCGTCCACTCTTATTATTCCCTCTTGGTTGTTGTACATATTGTATACGACCCGTCTCTCCCTATAGCTTACCCCTACTTTTTTCAGAATCTCGAACAGCTTGCACCATTTTATATTGTCGAACGCTTTTTCCAGGTCAACAAATTCTATGAAAGTGTCTTGATTTTTCTTTAGCCTTGCTTCCATTATTAGCCGTAACGTCAGAATTGCCTCTCTCATCGCTTTACTTTTCCTAAAGCCAAACTGATCGTCACCTAGCGCATTCTCAATTTTCTTTTCCATTCTTCTGTATATTATTCTTGTAAGCAGCTTCGATGCATGAGCTGTTAAGCTGATTGTGCGATAATTCTCGCACTTGTCAGCTCTTGCCGTCTTCGGAATTGTGTGGATGATGCTTGTCAGAAAGTCAGATGGTATATCGCCAGACTCATACAGTATATTCTGCACACCAACGTGAATAGTCGTTTTGTTGCCACTTCCCCCAATGATTTTAGAAATTCTGATGGAATGTTATCTATCCCTTCTGCCTTATTTGACCGTAAGTCCTCCAAAGCTCTTTTAAATTCCGATTCTAATACTGGATCCCCTATCTCTTCTAAATCGACTCCTGTTTCTTCTCCTATCACATCAGACAAATCTTCACCGTCACAGAGGTTTTCAATGTATTCTTTCCATCTATCTGCTCTCTCCTCTGCATTTAACAGTGGAATTCCCATTGCACTCTTAATGTTACCACCGTTGCTTTTAGTGTCACCAAAGGTTGTTTTGACTTTCCTGTATGCTGAGACTGTCCTTCCGACAATCATATCTTTTTCGATGTCTTCACATTTTTCCTGCAACTGTTAAAATTCATGGTGAACATTCAGCTGTCCTTTATTTTTCAGAATTCGCTTCGCTACTAGTTTCGATCAAACGACAATGGGAATTCCACCATTAAATGCAGAGGAGAGCCAGACCTCTATGAGGAGGTAGATTTGCCTGATGTGATAGAGGAAGAAACAGGAGTAGTAGAGGTAGGAGATCCAGTATTAGAATCAAAATTTAGAAGAACTTTGGAAGACTTAAGATCAAATAAGTGTACATTTGGAACAAAGCACTGTATCGTAGTGAAACATGGACTATGGGAAAACCAGAACAGAGGAGAATCCGAGAACTTGAGATGTGGTGCTACAGATGAGTGTTGAAATTAGGTAGTCTGATAAGGAATGAGGAGGTTCTCCACAGAATCGGAGAGGAAAGGAGTATAGGGAAAACACTGGCAAGAAGAAGGGTCAGGATGGTAGTACATATGTTAAGACATCAGGGGATGACTTCCATCGTACTGCAGGAAGCTGTAGAAGGTAACAACTGGAGGGGAAGATAGGGATTGGAATACATCCAGTAAATAATTGGGGGCGTGGGTTGTAAGTGCTACTCTGAGATCTGAGATGAAGCAGTTGCCACAGGAATTCGTGACGAGCCACATGAAACTAGTCAGAAGACTGATGACTAAAAAAAGAAAAAGAAAATAAGGCGGAGAATGCTGTTTATTCCAGCCGTTTGCGAAACCTTCGGGAAAGTCAGTCTTCGTTACTGTTTTTAGTGTAGAGTCTTTCCTTTCTTCCTGGGGTTTGCCGTTCTACTACCGTACTCACAAACCGTGTCTGATTCGCTGTTAGCAGTAGCTGCACCTGTATAGCTTTAAGTGGTCTTTGAATGGCGTCTTGCCATGCTTCTACCGTTCCCTGCAAATACAGACAAGTGAGCATGCCCTGAGGCAAGAATTCAAAAACTATGCTATGGTAAATTTACGTTGTTATTGTCTAGAATTCTTGCCATTTTGGAGACAGTTTATTACTATTTTCTCACCGAAACTTGGCTGGTAAATTTTTAAACTGATGTACGTAAAAATATAAACATTTTTCTCTGTTTATCCTTCATGGATATGGAAGAGCGGTCAGTCAGATATTTACCAAAGAAAAATCACCAAACAGCCGTATAAGTTGTTAATTTACTTAGGCGACCTGATTCGGGATCTCGTTAATGCCATAATGAGGTCTCTATGCACTCCATGTATAGAGAATCACATACATCTATGCAGCTTGTTGTCAAGTCTTCGAATTACACTCTCTACAAAACTTTCACGGAATCCAGGTATTGATGGATCCGGTTATGCATGCATCGACTTATCTGGTTCTTTATATACGGAGTGTACAGGGGCCTAAAGAGGGCATTCATGAGACGCGAAAACAGGTCGTCTAAGTAAAATAACTATTTTAGAAAACATACGGCTGTTTGGTGATTTTTCTTTGGTAAATAAAGTTTTAGCGAAACGTCCGCTCCTAGGGCTGGCTGACGCAGTCTGGAGCGCGCGATCCGCCTGCGGAAGGACCGGACGAGAGGGCCGGTGCCGGCTACCCTACGTGGCTCTACAGCTGAGTGGCGTGGCCGGCTCAGCGCAGGGGAATGGTGTCGGCGTGGGAGGCGCGGCACACTTACCGCTTAGCGCCTGCGCTCGCCTCTCATGGCAGGCAACGCTCAAGTGGCTCTCCTGCTGGTGACTAAACATCGGAAGTGCGTCTTGGATAACGTCCCTCGCTCGTGTGGTGCAATCTTTGTCTTGACTGACAGATTTATTTAAGCGTTATCAAGAATTCGATAGCAGCTGTATATTAAGGACAATCAAGATTATAAATATGATTACTTCTCCTTACATTCGGTGCAATTTACGGAGTGCTCATCATTCCCCCCTAACCAGGCCCTTGAAAATCGCGACGTATTGGTGACAAGGAGGACTATAAACATGATTGCCCTCGTTTTACTCGCAGAAACTTAAACTATACTCTAAGGTTCCTGCCTAGCAACACCACCAGAAATCGCGACGTGTTCAAAATTAAAAAGCCAAGTAGATGGTTCAAATGGCTCTGAGCACTATGGGACTTAACATCTGAGGTCATCAGTCCCCTAGAACTTAGAACTACTTAAACCTCACTAACCTAAGGACATCACACACATCCATGCCCGAGGCAGGATTCGAACCTGCGACCGTAGTGGTCGCGCAGTTCCAGACTAGCGCCTAGAACCGCTCGGCCACTCCGGCCGGCGCAGCCAAGTAGAGGGTGCGGCAAATGAGACTGGCCTGGAAAATTGAATCGCAGGGTAGAAAGAAACACACCAGAGGAAAGGAAACACAGTACTAACGTAACTATAGGAGATGTTCGAAGTGATCACCATTTGTCTCTTGGCACTTTTGGGCCCTTGTCAGGAAGCTCCTAAAGGTGTATCGAAGCAGGATTGTTGGAATTGCTGCAATCTCATCTGAAATGTACTGCTGCAGTTCTTGAAGACTATGAGGTTTGTTGCGATACATCTGAGACTTGACGGCTCCCCACACAAAGTAATCGCACACTGACAGATCAGGGGACCTGGATTGCTAGCTCGGGCCGCGATAATGCTGACCTTTGCTAGCAGCTCTGTCTGGCGTGAAGACTGTGTAAAAGTGCTCCAAGGTTCGGCCGGCTATATGACCGCTTGTTCTATTCTGTTGGAAGTAACTGGAAGTCTTTTCCCACTCCGTTAATGCTGCCACAGATGTTTCAAAATATTGGCATGTAACACGCCGAAGTTAGTGTCTGGTGAAAGAAGATGGGACCAATAATGCGTCGTGCAGACACTGCACAGCAAACCCCAACCTTCTAAAAATCCAGTGGTGTTTCGTGGAAGTTATTCGGGTTCTCCGCTGCTCTGAACCTGCGATTCTGTGAGTTGACATAACCACTCATGTGAAACCAGGCTTCATCGGAAATAAAGAATAGATCCAGGTCCAGACCATTCATTGTTATCTCAGTGAAGAGCCACTCACGAAATTGGAAGCGGTGAGGAGCATCTGCTGGTTTTAATGCTTGAGCAACATACACTTAAAAGTGAAGCCTGTGCAGATCCAGGTGGAGTATTCGTCCGCATGATCGATGTGATATGCCGGTCTCTTGCGACAGGCGTCACGTTATCTGGTAGGACTCTGAAGCACTTTCTGTTGAACTGCACCCACATTTTTTTGGTGTGTGGCGAAATGTTTCGAAATGTTTTATGACTTGTTCAAAATAGATCCTGTCTGATGCCATTTTCGGACTAAGCGCTGCACGGCTCTCTTTGCTGGCACTTTGACACCATTAAACTTCTCAGTAAACATCCGGACATACCAGTTCCACGACTTTGTTGTCAAGTAACTTGCCACTGCCACAACGAACACCCGCTGCTCCACTGTGAGTACCATCGCCCCGGTTGCACTGCTCTGCTCACATTAACATAGCCCGCACTGAACTCTGAACCGGTGTGGATCACCTGGTGGACGTACACTTGGTGTTCGCGTCACGGGGTGTAGTTATATGCATGCAATCACGTTCAATCGTATTCACCCGTCCGCGCCACTTTTGTTTTCGCCATCCTGTATTTATGACATGCAACAATATAGGGTGATTCACGAAGATATGCAAATATTTTAATATCCTTATTCTAAAAGTAAAACTGAAGAAAAAAGTTCAGATGAACATACGTCCGCAAATGTTTGGTTACGGAGTTACGGTTAATAAAAGATTTTACCTGAAATTTAGTAACTTCGTTAATATGAAGCCATTGCAAAATTGTACGGGGTTAAAGAAAGCACGATTTCCATTTATTTTATTGTTTTTGGTCTCGTGAATCTAATAACCCATGTCCCAGACGTGTATCTGCATTACTAGCTCGCACTATGAATGCAATAGACGAACTAAGAACAAACCTGTGAAAGTGAAACGAGCAACAAAATCTGATCATACACGTGCAGCTAAATGCATTGAACTCTGTGGAGACAGTTTTGATCATTTATTGTGAATGTATTGTGAAAATGTATGTACACTGTACAACAATACTTAATTCGCGTGTGCTATGCTATTAATAAAATCTGACACATTCATATAGTTTCAGTTAACGTTATTACCATCATTGTTTCCCAAATTCAGTTCTCTACAACTTCTATTGAAAACTTTGTGCAATTGTCTGGAATTTAAAAAACAAATGGGGTCAATAGTTACTAAATTAAAAATTTTACGAAATTACGTCTTTCTTATCTGGATGTATTGAAAAACTACTTCAGATACACGTCTGGGACATGTTTTATTAGATTCACCGGATCAGTAAAAACAACAAAAAAATGGAGATCGTGCTTTACTTTGCGATGGATTCATATTAGCGAAGTTGCTTAATTTCAGGCAAAATGTCTTGTTAGCCGTAACTCCGTAACTAAACATTTGCGGACCTATGTTTATATGAACTTTTTTCTTTACCTTTACTTGTGGAATAACATATTTAAATATTCGCATATCTTCATGAATCATCCTTTGCAGCTCGTTTTACTTGCATCAGTTTAAGCTGTACGCTTAGATTCCTCCTAACCAAACACCAGGAAATGGCAACACAGTCGCAAAAAAGGTCAAAAACGATGGGTGTCCGAAACAAAAGGCACGGAACAAAACGCCGAGTACAATTCTTCTTCTTCTTCTTCTTCTTCTTCTTATTCTTGGTTGGCTCTACAGTGCTTCAAGAACCTTGGCCTCATGTATCACCTGCCTCCATTATCCTTTGTCCATCGCCTTCCTTCTCCAATTTCTTATTCCCACCGCCTTTAGATCTTCTTCCACATCGTCCAGCCATCTTTCCCTAGGTCTACCTCTTCTCCTTCTCCCGTCAGGTTTTCCCATAAAAAACTTTCTTGACATTCCGAGTTTCTGGCATTCTCTGTACATGTCCTGCCCATCTTATTCTTCCCTGCTTAATTTTAACAAAAATAGCCACCTGTCCAAAAAGTGTTTGTAGTTCTACATTTGTTCTTACCTTCCAGCCATCTTCCTTTCTCACTGCTCCAAAAATCCTTCTCAGTATCTTTCTTTCCCGTCTCAATAACCAGTTATCCTCCTTTAATGTCAATACCCAGCCTCCTGATCCATATATTACTATAAGTCTTAATATGGTCGTCTATATTTTGATATTTGTATTCCTACTAACATTCCTGGAATTAAATACGTTCTGCAAGGCAAAATAGCAATGATTTCCACTCGCTATCCTTTCTTGAATTTCTACTGCTACTACAGAACCCAAATATTTAACTGTTTTCACTCGTTCGTATTCTTTCCCATTCATTATTATTGAATTCTTTTGTCCGTTTATATTGGGCTCCCCCATTACCATATACTTTGTTTTGTTTATGTTTACTTCTAAACCTACTTCTCTTGCTCTAACGTATCGTAGTTCCCCCTTAGCGCCCTTGCATTCCTTGCCATTGATGCTACGTCATCCGCATATGCTACCACTTGAACTTGCCGACGATTAAGTATTGTTCCTCTTGAGTTTATCGGCATTTGCCGTATCACCCTTTCTAAAACTAAATTAAATAACATTGTAGAGATTACATCTCCCTGTCGTAGCCCCCTCTGTACTTGGAATTCACCAGACAGTTCTTGAGTACAATTATCCCACTTTTTCACGAGCCAAACGGTTCCCTGTCTTTCAGTTCATCGTTCGAGTTGAAGCGCTTACTTTCGACATGTGTCTTCAGCGAACCAAACACATGGACAGGGCGACATGACCGGGCTGTAGGTCGTATGCTCAAGCTGCTCGCATCTGAAATTGAAAATTACACCTGCAGACCTTGCAGGCGTATGGACATACGCTATCGTGGAGCAGAGTCACTTCCTCCGTGGGCAGCCTAGGCCGTTTGCTCTACTTTGCTGGGCTTCCGAAGGATACAGAGCGTCACACTACACGTCACTGTTAATGGTTTTCCCGTGCTCGAGGAAGTCGATGAGTATGGAGCCTGCTCACGCAACAGCTGTGAATTTTTTTAGCGGGAATTGACAACATTACATTCGCGTCCCTAGATGTCTCACTACGTCACTCCAAAGCGGCATATGCAAATTTCAACTGGTTTCATTCTTACGACTTCTCCTATCTTTTCACTTTTGTGACAAGAAGGAATATAAATGTCAGTGCTGGTTGTTTCATTCGCAGCAATTTCATCTTCAGTTTCTTAATCAGACTAAAGTAGCATAGTGGAAGGAATTCTTTACTGAGAGAAAACGCTCTTATAAATAAATAACATGGAATATTGGAGAAGATGCATCTGCTGTATGAATGAAAAACTCCTAGAATGTGGTAAAAACGTGAAGTTGAAAAAAAAAAGTATCAGCATGTGCCTAGATACGAATCTACTTCCTTCAGATCTACAACAACATGTCTCTAACCACAGGACAACAGCGATCGCATACAAAGTAATAGTTCAAAACTGTTTATAGTGGATTTTCTTAGGTCTTTACAGACGATATGTCATTAATTGGCATTTAATTACAACAAATCGCTCCTAGAGTGGTAAATATTCATTGTGCCTTTGCCTTAAAACATCATACATTCATAATACGTGAGTTATAATACGGAAAAAGCCCACATGGCGTCTCAGTCGTAGCGAGCGAGGGACGTTACGTGAACGCTTCCCGATTTCAGCCGAATGCCAGACGCACTTTCTGATTTTAGTCTCTCATTCTCCTGTGACGGCAGTGCTCACAAGAGCTGTTAGTGAAACGGAAACGGAGGCGGTCTCTGTCACACTGCAGACTAAGTTTCCTATAACACGAAACGAGGCACTTGGGACCTACACTGTAGATCTGCGACCTTCCTATCGGATTAGATTATAAACTCAATCTTGGTCATCCGCTATTGTACGGATATTGATAACTGGTTCCGGCTTTACTTGCGTATTATGAAAGTGTGATGTTTTAAGGCAAATATGAAACGAAGATTTATCACGCTAGGAGCTATTTGTTATAATGAAATGTCAGTTAATAACATATCGTTTGCAAAAGTCCTAAGGAAATGCACTAGGAATAGTTCTGAAGCATTACTTTGTATGTGATCGCTTTCCAGTCATCATCAGATCTAAGAATCACAGCAGCATCTCGTCAGGACACATGTACTAAGTGTTGCAGCTATAATTTTTAGCTCTGATGATGCCTGCAAAGCTGAAACTGGATATCAGTCACAATAAAGTAGAACGTTACTTTCGTAGAGTTGAAGAAACACAACTGATAGTACATTCAGTATTCTCTCCTTCCATTCTGTTATGTTCTGTAAATTTCACGCAGATAATGAAGAAGAGATGACTACAAGTGAAACAGGACACTGAATATGAGCTTTCATCTGACTACCAGGGGCCATTTAACATTATCGAATATGGTCACGAACATTTGATTCTTCCGTGTTGAGTAAAGACGGACAGAAATAGTGAGAGAGAGAGAGAGAGAGAGAGAGGGAGGGAGGGAGAGAGAGAGACCAAACAGAGCGTCTCACAACATCGTTCGTGGCGAAAGGTATGTTGTACCGCTGCTAATCATTCCTTTTCCTGTTCTACTCGCAAATGGAGCGAAGGAAAACGTCTGTCGGTATGATTCCGTACCAGCCCTAATTTATTTTGTTTTTGCGGTCTTTGCGAGATGTATGTTGGTAGCAGCAAGGTTGTTCTGCAGTCAATAGCGCATTCTGGTTTCTTTAAACTCAAGGACTCAATTTGGGTTCACGTACCATATTGGTAATATTCCCATGTTGGCGGAACCTACCAGCAACATATTTAGCAGAACGCATCTTATTTGCTTCGAGTAGCGCTCAACATTGGGACAGACAAGTGTTTTGCACATGACGTCTTTTAAAGATGATATAAATGAGCTACACTGTCCTAGAATTCTCCCAATAAACCAAAATGGACCATTAGACTTCCCTACAACCGACCGTTCATGTCACCTTGTAACGTTAAGGCTAGATAGTTAATATACTTGACTCGGTCAAAGAGCTTATCACTATCACTGTACCTGTACATTACAGGATTGGTTTTTTTCTACACATCTGAGTTAACTTGTATTTTTCACATTTATAGTAAGCTGCCGTTCACAACACTAAATACAAATTCCGTCCAAGTCATCCTGCATCCTCCTACAGCCTTCCAATGACGACGGATATCCGTGTACTAGAGCGTCATCAGCAAGCAGTCGCAGATTTACTGCTCACTGTGTCCGTCAGATCGTTTGTATAAGCGATATAAGGGTCGATCAAAAGCTTCCCTTTCGCAGACCGTACAGTCCATAGTCGATAAACCAATCAGCCAGTATCACCATGAGCACTGAGACAATCATCGCACCGACGAATAAGGCTGAAGATACCAATTTGGCAAAACACCGCGTCCCTGCTGCGTGAAGAAGCACGTAATTCCCTGCTGCACATCCTTGTCCGACGGGGATTTTCGATCCTTCAAGTCCTTTTTCAAGAGACCGAATGCTTGATAATCGCATAGGTAGAGTTCAGGACTATAGGGCGGATGCTCGAGTGTCGCCCACGTGCGTTGGCGTAACTTCTGAGTTACGACATTTGCAGTATGTGTGTCGCATCGTGACCAGAGTGGAACTTGACGCATCATTCCACAACAGTGGTTTCTGACAGACATTCTGCCACATACACATTCTTCATTCTTCTATAGATGGGTACCGTTGTCTGTCCTTCGGCTGCCAAGAAAAGAATAACAGCACGTTGGTCCTGCTTGGACGCATTTGGTAATAACGTCGCCATAGTTCACGTTGCCGCATTTACGGCACGCACGTTGGAAAGACGCGAATGCAACATCAGTCCGTTGCCTACATGTCGGTGCTTGTGTACCCGAATCAAAGTCGCGCTTGTCGAACCGGGTAAATTGATTTTTTTTTTCATTTCTCTTAACGATCGTGACGTCATGAAGTTGTATATAAACGTTTGCAAAAGTCACTTACTTCCTACTGGTAATACGTCACGTTAAAAAGAATTGACAGGACACTTTACAACATGCTATTTGCCAATTAAGATGTGGAAATCAGCAGTGGGTGATCAGCCATTTGATTCATGAGCTACTCGCTGCTGTGTAGTGTACAGGACTCCGTCCCAGGCGTGTATTCCTGCACAGCACACGCTACAAGGCACCACGTCCGATCTGCAGCTACATTTCGGATCACCCGATTTAATCTTGCTGAGCACATCTGCGACACCTTGAGCGAACTTCCAGGTGGATGGACTCAGTTCCGGTTAATATGAGATGACTGAGGCAGCGGTTCTTATGGGGAGGATGGTTCCCCAACGCAATCGGTATCTTGTTGGATACCACACTACGGTGTCACCATGAGTGCGAAACAGGCTACTCTTTATCACCAATAGGCTGTCTGTAATGCGATTTCTCACAATGCAATTATATATTTGTCAATTTTTCTCTGCTAAACGAAAAATTCGTTCACAACTTAAAAATCTTGATTACGTAATACCTCACTTTATTAGGTGGGAGACAAAAGTAATAAGTGCGTCTGGAATCAGAAAGGGAAGCATTGATGAAACTGTAAATGGTGCATTCAGAAACAGCCAACTGCGTGGTCGTTCAGTAGACAGAGAGAGTCATGTGATTTTTCAATGAGAGATTGAAACGGAAGGGGGGGGGGGATGAGAGAGGGACTTGGATGAGAAGGCGAAGGTGGCAGTGGCCTAGTATGATAGTGTCTGACTAGAGAGTGGGACATGGTACTTATGAACCGGTGTAGCCTTGAGGAGCACGTGGAATTAGTTGGAAAATTCAGATGTACTCTCGAGTAGAGTTTTAATCATAATAAGGAAGCTCTCTGTCATACAAATACGTTTCCAGTAAGTGTGGGATAACGAACTAAGCAATACTTTGCTAACTGATGGCAGAATCCAGTAAACTGAAATAAATATTATTTCATCGTGATACCGCTGTTCATGTCATACTTCATAAATCGTAAGTTACTACTTTTGTTAACTGTGTGTGTAGTGTTGGAGCTTTCTTCAGCTGGAAATATCGAATCATATTGCCGACCCAACCAAAGAACTGCTGATCTTGTAAATAGATAATTGTGCACTGACTGTCCCCATCTGCTTTCTACATGCGATTTCAGGCTTCAATATTGCATTGACAGACAAATTCCTGCATATCAGCACCTTTGGGTTTTCGAGAAAAACATGTCAAGTGTCCAACAATGAAGATAAACGCATTGTGGATGGCTTCAGAAAAAAATTTCTAATCTGGTCGCAAAACTTGGTTGACGTTTATCTTATTTTGAGAGATTTTTTTCCTTTCGTAATTCCACGTACTGTTCTTTTTTGTGTAGATATATACAGGGCGATTATACTGTAATTATAGTTTCAGTTTCAAAGCGCTGTAGAAAACGAACCGCTGCAGAGTATGACGTCAAATTTGAACGGAATATTATCGAAGAACGGGGAAACGTTAAGGAAAAAAAAGAACACAACTACAATTTTACCATTACACGAGGCTGTAAGCAGCAGAATGTGCAAAACAAAGTACGCAGGTTGCACGGCCGTTCCTTAGTTTGCGTCTGAGACGCTCGGCATGTCTCAACGCAGGATCGCGCGCTGCGGGTAAACCATAGGACGGTGACTGTGCGTCAACAGCTCTGCAGGAAGTTCCGGACACCCAAGGATATATATATATATATAAAAAAAGGCGTTGGCCTGATGTCTGGCCGGCCGCTGTGGACGAGTGGTTCTAGGCGCTTCAGTCAGGAACCACGCGGCTTCTACGGTCGCAGGTTCGAATCCTGCATCGGGCATGGATGTTTGTGATGTCCTTAGGTTGGTTAGGTTTACGTAGTTCTCAGTCTAGGGGACTGATGACCTCAGATGTTAAGTCCCATAGTGCTCAGAGCCATTTGAACCTGATGTCTGCCAAGGGTCTGGAGAATATAGACGCCAAATTATAAAAGACAGTTTCTTTTCAAGTTCAGTGTGGCAAAGGGAGGAAGACAACTGATCCGACGTCAGTGGAAGATGTGGCCGCAGCATCGTACGGTGACCTAAAAATGTGGGAATTCCCAAGAAACCAAACTGTTGAGGCCATCGGTCCCTAAACTTACACACTAATCAAACTAACGTATGCTAAGAACAACACACACTCATGCCCAAGTGAGGACTCGAACCTCCGGCGGGACATGGCGCCTCAAACCGAGCGGCCGCTCGGCGCAGAGGCGGTGATGTATAAACGTGCAGTGCACATGGCACTGCTTGAACTTTGGACAGGCCTGTGAGCACGATTCATAAATTCTACGAAACAAAAAAAATGGTTCAAATGGCTCTGAGCACTATGGGACTTAACATCTATGGTCATCAGTCCCCTAGAACGTAGAACTACTTAAACCTAACTAACCTGAGGACATCACACAACACCCAGTCATCACGAGGCAGGGAAAATCCCTGACCCCGCCGGGAATCGAATCCGGGAACCCGGGCGCGGGAAGCGAGAACGCTACCGCACGACCACGAGCTGCGGACTCTACGAAACATTCTGCACTGCTGTTCACACTGAATTACTCGTGTTCAGGATTTGCTTCATGCTGACCTGACACTAAGATAAACGTTTGCTCTTGAATTTCTTGCTCGCATGGAAGTCAACAATGAATGGCAATGGAACTTTCTGTGGACAGACGAAGCTGATTTCCGTCTCCAGAGATATAGATTTATACACAGAATTGCCGAATATCACCAACGGAAAATCCATTCGCGCATCAACCGGTACCGCAACATCTGCAAAAGTGACTGGGGGTTTACAGCATCGTTTATCATACGGTCGTATTTTTTTCGAGGAGATGAGTATTGCGAGTCCTATTACCTGTGCCATCACTGGTAAACGCTATGAGAGCCTTTTACTTACCAGCGTCGTTCAAACCCTTCGACAGTGAGGTTGTGTGGGTAGGATCATTTTTAGGCAAGATGGTGCTCAACCAGTGAAGCAGCTGTTGCAGAGGCATTTTGGAAATGCTAGAATTATCTGCAGTCATTTCTCTACAGTCTGGGCTTCCAGATCACATCAGCTTAACATGAGTGGCTACGGCTGTGGGGTTATCTGAAAGATGATGCATTCAATGCTCTAGTTACGAACGTAACTGAATTGAAGGCACGCACTGCCCAACGCATTCTGAATGTGAGCGCTGAGACACTCCGATCTGATGTGGAGCATGCTGTTTCTCGATTTCAGCTCGTGGCAGAAAGCTGTGGACTGCATACTGAACACGTTTCGCGCCAGTCACACTCTAATTAAAACCGATGTCATTGTTACATTTTATGAGGTTTTTAGCCTCAGGACATTTAAAAACCGATTTCATTGTTGCTTTTTATGCGATTTTTAGCCTCAGGACAATTAAAAACTGATTTTACCATCCCATGTTATGATGTTTATAGCGCCACCTAGCAAGAAAATTTTCGTTAAACTTCTTGTTTCCATAACGTTTCCCCCTTCTTAGATAATATTCCTTCAAATCTGACATCATTCTGAGCAGTGATTCTTCTTTTTTACAGTGATGTGGATCTCTAATTATGATCAGCCTGTACGTTCGACGTTCGTTTCAACATTCCACACTTCACACAAGGCTGAGGGGGTCTGTTTGATTTTACGTTTATTAGTAAGGGTTGAATAAGTTACAATAATGATATGTAGCTACATAGCTCTTATATTTGATGGATAAACCCTTTGCCTGGACGGTTCTGCAAATTTGTGACTAATTTATGTGAGGATTATAGGATGCTTAATAGTACGTTGAATTAATTGTTTGTGGATTATTGCTGAGGATTGTTTCATTGTAACTCCTCGTAAGTAGCTTGCTTCTTTGTAGTGGACACAGACGTAAGAGTAAAGTTTGCGTTCTGTGTCGATATACATCAGCGGCGTTAAATATGAGGGGCGTAATATTTGAGAAAACATTTTTGTGATCCTTCCTGCACCTTCTTAAATATGAGGGGCGTAATATTTGCGAAACCATTTTTGTGACCCTTCCTGCACCTTCTGAGTGTATCTTCTTGGTACTGGGTGACAATTATTGAACTATATGAAATAAAGTCGTCATAACCGCTGAACGGTTTGCGTTAGGACGTCGAAACTGCATGGTTGGCTGCGAGAAATGATGGGAATTAGTATTCGAGTATGGTTTGGTTTAGCGACGAAGCCCACTTTCATTTGGATGGGTTCGTCAATAAGCAATATTGGAGCATTTGGGGAACTGAGAATACGCATTTCGCAATCGAGAAGTCTCTTCACCCTGAATGGTTGACTGCGTGGTGCGCAACGTCCAGTCACGGAGTAATAGGTGCGATTTTCCTTGATGGCACGGTGGTTACCGAACGGCATGTGAACGTTTTGGAAGATGATTTCATCCCCATTATCCAAAGTTACCCTGATTTCGACAAGATGTGGTTCATGCAAGGCGGAGCTCGACCCCATCGAAGAAGGAGAGTGTTTGATGTCCTGGAGGAGCACTTTGGGAACGACATTCTGGCTCTGGGGTACCCAGGGGCAACTGGCAGGGTCCTCGATTGGCCGCCATGATCTCCGAATTTATACACATGTTACTTCTTTTTGTAGGGCTATACTAAAGACAAGGTGTACAGCAATAATCCCAAAGCCATTGGTGAGCTGAAAAGAACCACTCAGGACGTCATCGACAGCATCGACGTTGCGACACTTCATCCAGAAGTTCGCTATTCGTTGCGCCACATCATCACATGATGGCAGGCACACCGAGCATGTCATATCCTAAATACGAATATCTTTAGTGATGTTTACATTTTGAATAAAGTGTGTGCACGCCATAGTTTGTAACTAAGTTACGTTTTTCTAAAATATAGTTCAATAATTTTCACCCTGTATGTTTCAGGAATACTGTCATGCAATGCTGATACCCCTTTCTCAATCCCAACGAGCCTTTTAGTCCTGCGAGTGATGCCTGAAAGGAATTAAGTCTAAGGTGGAAAAGAAGAGGTACATCCTTAGCATGAAATGCTATTCCGATATTCACTAATATGCTAACTTGTCAGATGAACGTATATATAGTGTCCTTATAAATAATACTTAGAAAAGAGTTAGTTGAAGCACTTGGAATTACAATGAGCCACTTCTCGCAGTATTACTGTGGTATTCTGACAATGCTGTCGTGCAAGGCTCCACTCATGTCGTGAAACGGTTGGCTGAATGACAAATTTATGCTGTGTCGACTTCAGCTATGCGACTACATTTTGTCAGTACGAGAATAACAGTTTTCCACAAGTGCACTGCAGACATTACGAGTGTCATAATCTGTATTTACGTCTTCACCTACACACTTTATGATTCTGTGCAGTGTATGTCAGAGGGAAATTGTCACTATTATCTCCTGAATTACATTAGTGTATGGAGCAAGGGATCGTACACATGTCTTGATATATGCCTTAATTTCTTTTCTCTTATTTCCGTGGTTCGTACGTAAGACGTGTCTTGGAGATTGTAGAATTATTGCAAAAGCCTTAATCGAAAACCGGTTTTTCGAATTTACTGTTGAATCTCCCTAAGTAGTTCCACTGAAGTTTTGAATGATCTGCTGTGGCCTACTACAAATTAGCAGCGCGTCTGTGAATACGAACGATATCTAACGCCATACCTATCATTACAGTTATTAAATGTGGGAGACGTTATCCAGGTCCCACTATCAACAGGTGCAATAGCGATGCACTTTACCAGAATCACCCCAATAAATTTTTCTTTCACATTTCCTATCTTAGAGTGAAAGGAAGAAGGCCGGTGTACAATGAATTATGCTCTCTCTCTCTCTCTCTCCCTTTCTCTCTCTCTCTCTCTCTCTCTCTCTCTCTCTCTCTCTCTCTCTCACACACACACACACACACACACACACACACACACACAAACACACATACACACACACACACACACTCGCACAGAGAGAGAGAGAGAGAGAGAGAGAGAGAGAGAGAGACGGAGAGCAATCATTCTGTCTTACAAAACTGGCTCCAGCCATTGCCTATCGTAGTAACTGGCAACACTAAGGAATTCAACACATTGGGCCAGCGTGTCTGCTTCTCATGCACTTTATTAGCTGTCGCCATCACTCATAATGAAAAGTAAAACGGCAAAATGTCTTCACCATACGTAAGTTAACATGCAAATCATCACAAAATGTTCAGTGCTCGCCCAGAAGTGCATACAGAATGGCACGATTGGCTGGAGTACTACATGATACAACATTCCTTGCTACTGTGTGTCGCTTCACCGCCATCCCTCCGAGGTGCATCTCACTTTAGTACCGCTTTCACATGCGCAGTCCGTTTTATGTCGCAACTAGACTATCACTAATCTTGTATCGAGGCCCTTTAGACCTTTAAAGAAAGTACATCAAACGGAAACATTTATAGTACGATATTCTATGGGGTAATGGCGAGAACAGACTGACATAGAATATTCTTTAAGAAACAATGCACCGTATGATTTCATAATATTATTGATAAATAATATGAGTAACACAAGTTTTATTTATTGGTTGTGCAGTGAGATCTACTTCCTTTTCGATAGTGAGTGTTCTCTAGGGACTTAGGTATTGATGTTCCTGTATCACTGTATCATGTGTGTGGTATGTACAGGGTTTTCCCAAATCTGAAGCTCAAAATTATACAGCTATCAGAGGATCTAAAACAGAGTACCATGAGATAAGGGACTAGTGGTCGGAAACCAATACTTATCTTTTTTTACATAAACAACTTACACGTTACGGAAACATCTGAAGTTCGTAGCAAATGCTCAGAATAAAAAAAGAAACAAAGAATCCATAGAGGTGAGAGACTTAGATGGCCCTAGTAATGAGACAGGACCTCACACCCCAATTCAGCGACGAGCATCTCTGTTGTTCCGCTGCTTACGGAACAGTGTAGGAGTGTGCACAGACGTGTTGAAACCACATCTTTTCGCGGGCAAGCGGTATAATGTATAGCAACCACATCAACACATCTCGAATTGAATGCAGGCAACATGCACCATTCTGAAAACAAAGTCAAATTAGCTGCCTTGTTGAATTCCAGTTTACGAACTAATAGAGAATCGTTGCTGAGACAACCGTGGTTTACATTCTTCACGGCAGATACGGATATTGCGCCTGGTGGAAACACCGTCACAGTTGAAAGAGGTCTGAACAATACGAACTGCAACACTGCGCTTCGTAATACCTTGACAGATATAAAATTTTCGCTCATAAGCAACTGGCCCTATTACTTCCGCCGTTTTGTGATACTCGTGTGACTGCCTTTTCACGCTGTGTTCTTCGGAGTGAGCATATAAGCGTCACGTAGGTAGGAGATCATTGATTAATCTTCTACTAGACGATCGAATATTGTCCCCTGAAAATCTAGCAGGCGAACAATTATTTGTCTAGAACCTTTCCAAGTCATGTATAACTTGAAACACACAATTTCTCGTAAATTTCTACCCACAGCGACAAATTTTTTTCCATTTGCGGTGAGACTTGTCTGCGAACATTAGTCCGGCTTTCGGGCACCTACATCCTACTGCACTGAAGCAATACTGGACGAAACGCCATTGACCCTCAGGAGAGAAGACGCTAATACCGTTTAACTCCGCATCTGGCAGGGTAACTGCCTCAAACGGGCCATACCAGCTGAAGCTTCTCATTGGTGATCAGAACCTGTACAGGAACGGAATTGCTCAAATGTTGATGCCCAGTCCAAAACAGTCTCATATTTTTTCTATCGCACTTAGATCAGAGGGTTTAGTGGACCAGTACTCATGTGAAAATGTACCTAAATTTCCCGTCAAAACAGGATGTGCCCTGTGCGTATGGCAGTTGTAATGTTGGGAGTATCTACAGCATATTCTTCCACAAGATGATGAAGAAGAATGGGCAACACTTGGTCACCGAGAATGTTGGAACATATTTCCTGTCACATGTTCACGGTAATCTGAATGAGTGGGTTCAAGTCACAGTGCGAACAGCACCCACAACTTCACAGAAGCACCTCCAGTCTGAACTGCAGTCTGCAGACACTGTGAATTAAATGTCCAACTGATCGTCGGCGCACTTGATGCCTTCCGTCATTTGAAGAGAAACACAGTCACGACTCATCGAACCATGCTGCACACCTCTACTTAATTGCACTCAGATTTCTGTGTGGTTTGGCCCATTTCAGACACGAAGCTCAATTTGTCACTGCGAGCAGTAGCCTTTTGCGAAGTATCAAACTTCAAATGTCCGTTGCATGCTGTTTCCCTCGAAACGTTCGCTAGAGGTGGACTTACATTCAGTGCAAACATCACTTCCTCTATGGTCTGAATCCGATTGTCACTGAAAATAGTGACATTCGTCACAGTTTCCTGACGGTAACAATTTTAACCACCACTGTTCTTACGTCATGTTATGTGCGTACGAGTGGTATATCATTCCTCGCAGACACATTGAAAAGCTGCGAAATTCCCTCTCACTTGATAGAAGTTTTTCAGTTCGATCGCGACTCTGTAGAATGTGGTTAAGGTGACATATCTCCTGGTCAAGCCTTCTCACCACAGACAGCACTAGTTAAAATCATCCTTTCTTGGATTACATTAGGCAATCGGCACGTAGCGTTTCTTCCTACCTGTGCTCCGTGAATGTCTCGCAGATGATGTCTCCAAAAGCAGATCTAGCAGCGCAGTAGATTATTCACATGATGGAAGCAGGTGACCTGTGATTCTACGAGGGCAGTTCAATAAGTAATGCAACACATTTTTTTTCTCGGCCAATTTTGGTTGAAAAAACCGGAAATTTCTTGTGGAATATTTTCAAACATTCCCGCTTCGTCTCGTATAGTTTCATTGACTTCCGACAGGTGGCAGCGCTGTACGGAGCTGTTAAAATGGCGTCTGTAACGGATGTGCGTTGCAAACAACGGGCGAGTTTCTTTTGGCGGAAAACCAGGGTATCTCAAATATTCATAGGCGCTTGCAGAATGTCTACGGTGATCTGGCAGTGGACAAAAGCACGGTGAGTCGTTGGGCAAAGCGTGTGTCATCATCGCCGCAAGGTCAAACAAGACTGTCTGATCTCCCGCGTGCGGCCGTGCACAGCTGTGACTCCTGCAATGGCGGAGCGAGCGAACACACTCGTTCGAGATGATCGACGGATCACCATCAAACAACTCAGTGCTCAACTTGACATCTCTGTTGGTAGTGCTGTCACAATTGTTCACCAGTTGGGATATTCAAAGGTTTGTTCCCGCTGGGTCCCTTGTTGTCTAACCGAACACCATAAAGAGCAAAGGAGAACCATCTGTGCGGAATTGCTTGCTCGTCATGTGGCTGAGGGTGACAATTTCTTGTCAAAGATTGTTACAGGCGATGAAACATGGGTTCATCACTTCGAACCTGAAACAAAACGGCAATCAATGGAGTGGCGCCAAACCCACTCCCCTACCAAGAAAAAGTTTAAAGCCATACCCTCACCCGGTAAAGTCATGGTTACAGTCTTCTGGGACGCTGAAGGGGTTATTCTGTTCGATGTCCTTCTCCATGGTCAAACGATCAACTCTGAAGTGTATTGTGCTACTCTTCAGAAATTGAAGAAACGACTTCAGCGTGTTCGTAGGCACAAAAATCTGAACGAACTTCTCCTTCTTCATGACAACGCAAGGCCTCACACAAGTCTTCGCACCCGAGAGGAGCTCACAAAACTTCAGTGGACTGTTCTTCCTCATGCACCCTACAGCCCCGATCTCGCACCGTCGGATTTCCATATGTTTGGCCCAATGAAGGACGCAATCCGTGGGAGGCACTACGCGGATGATGAAGAAGTTATTGGTGCAGTACGACGTTGGCTCCGACATCGACCAGTGGAATGGTACCGTGCAGGCATACAGGCCCCCATTTCAAGGTGGCGTAAGGCCGTAGCATTGAATGGAGATTACGTTGAAAAATAGTGTTGTGTAGCTAAAAGATTGGGGAATAACCTGGTGTATTTCAATGCTGAATAAAACAACCCCTGTTTCAGAAAAAAAATGTGTTGCATTACTTATTGAACTGCCCTCGTAATTAGTGGCGCGTGCAGCTAGTTTACGTGAAAGAAGTTCGGAGAAGACAGTACAATGTGTTTATTTGGAACACCGTAAAATAGTAACAGTTTAGCATTATGAAAGGTCAACGGCCTTGTCACTGTGGTAACACCGGTTCCCGTCTAAACACCAATGTGTCCGGCTTGCAAAGCACTTGGATGGTTGACCATAGAGGTCTGACGAGCGCTGTTCGCAAGTGCGCTCAGCCATTGTCAAGCCAAATGAGGAGCTACTTGACGGAGAAATAGCGACTCCAGTCACGAAAGCTATCAACGGCCTGGAGAGCGGTGTGCTGACCACATTCCCCCTATATCGGCATCCAGCGACACCTATCAGCTGAGGATGACACGGTGTTCGGTGGGTAACGTCTGCCTTACGAAGCTTGTTCTGAAGTAGTTTAGCTAGTTAGTATCATAAAGCGATTCATTTCAAAACGTTAATAAGTTCCGAGAGCATGGTAAAGCCGAATACACTCCTGGAAATGGAAAAAAGAACACATTGACAACGGTGTGTCAGACCCACCATATTTACTCCGGACACTGCGAGAGGGCTGTACAAGCAATGATCACACGCACGGCACAGCGGACACACCAGGAACTGCGGTGTTGGCCGTCGAATGGCACTAGCTGCGCAGCATTTGTGCACCGCCGCTGTCAGTGTCAGCCAGTTTGCCGTGGCATACGGAGCTCCGTCGCAGTCTTTAACACTGGTAGCATGCCGCGACAGCGTGGACGTGAACCGTATGTGCAGTTGACGGACTTTGAGCGAGGGCGTATAGTGGGCATGCGGGAGGCCGGGTGGACGTACCGCCGAATTGCTCAACACGTGGGGCGTCAGGTCTCCAAAGTACATCGATGTTGTCGCCAGTGGTCGGCGGAAGGTGCACGTGCCCGTCGACCTGGGACCGGACCGCAGCGACGCACGGATGCACGCCAAGACCGTAGGATCCTACGCAGTGCCGTAGGGGACCGCACCGCCACTTTCCAGCAAATTAGGGACACTGTTGCTCCTGGGGTATCGGCGAGGACCATTCGCAACCGTCTCCATGAAGCTGGGCTACGGTCCCGCACACCGTTAGGCCGTCTTCCGCTCACGCCCCAACATCGTGCAGCCCGCCTCCAGTGGTGTCGCGACAGGCGTGAATGGAGGGACGAATGGAGACGTGTCGTCTTCAGCGATGAGAGTCGCTTCTGCCTTGGTGCCAATGATGGTCGTATGCGTGTTTGGCACCTTGCAGGTGAGCGCCACAATCAGGACTGCATACGACCGAGGCACACAGGGCCAACACCCGGCATCATGGTGTGGGGAGCGATCTCCTACACTGGCCGTACACCACTGGTGATCGTCGAGGGGACACTGAATAGTGCACGGTACATCCAAACCGTCATCGAACGCATCGTTCTACCATTCCTAGACCGGCAAGGGAACCTGCTGTTCCAACAGGACAATGCACGTCCGCATGTATCCCGTGCCACCCAACGTGCTCTAGAAGGTGTAAGTCAACTACCCTGGCCAGCAAGATCTCCGGATCTGTCCCCCATTGAGCATGTTTGGGACTGGATGAAGCGTCGTCTCACGCGGTCTGCACGTCCAGCACGAACGCTGGTCCAACTGAGGCGCCAGGTGGAAATGGCATGGCAAGCCGTTCCACAGGACTACATCCAGCATCTCTATGATCGTCTCCATGGGAGAATAGCAGCCTGCATTGCTGCGAAAGGTGGATATACACTGTACTAGTGCCGACATTGTGCATGCTCTGTTGCCTGTGTCTATGTGCCTGTGGTTCTGTCAGTGTGATCATGTGATGTATCTGACCCCAGGAATGTGTCAATAAAGTTTCCCCTTCCTGGGACAATGAATTCACGGTGTTCTTATTTCAATTTCCAGGAGTGTATTATAACTGAACAGTACCTGAATACATTCTGTCGCCAACTTTCACATATTACCAGGCTGACAGTATGTCCTATCGCCGGCTGGCGAGCTTGGCGCGTAGCCGAAATCTCTTGCTTACATCGTAACACTTCGTAACACGTCGTAAGTTAACAACACTCCTATGTTTATGAATTTGCTAGTTTACTGCATAGCTTTATCATTGTGGTGAAGCCCTGATGACTTGTAGGTTCCCCCGAGTGCCATTTATCCCAAAAGACGACTTTAATCATTAATATTTAATAAAATGAAATCAGCTATTCTCGTGAGAACACTAATGGTTCCGCTACATCTTTACTGTGTAGTAAGATCCGTTCTCAAGGTTGACGTTAGCCCCTCCACTATCATGATTCACCATCGCGCCTTACGGCCCGTTTACTACCTTGTCCGTGGGAACCGGCTTCCTGCTCGCTACTGGCTTATTCTACGGCACTGCTTAATGCAAAGAATTGACTTCGTCTAACTGCTGAGTTACAGTAAACGTAAAATTTTGAAAAATAATTACCCCTCCAAACAAAGAGCGCCTGACACTGTCTACACTGATACGCCTCTTTCTCTCTGTGTGTATGTGTGGGCGTGTGTGTATTACGGGATGATGTACCTTCACAAGAGCTCATATCTGAGAGCCACATGTCGCTGGTGCATAGAGGGCGTGAAAAGGCCACTGGGGTGGTTAACCCACCGTTAAATGGGCCATTTAGCAGATGATTTGGAGGAGGAGGTCGGGTCGACAACGAGGTCATTAGAGACGGAGCACAATATCGGATTAGAGAAGGATAGGGAAGAAACCGTCATTCTCTTTAAAAAAGCACCATCACGGCATTTCCTGAAGCGACTTAGGGAAATCATGGGAAAGCTAAATCAGGATGGCCCGACTTGGGCTTGAACCGCGTTCCTCCAGAATGCGAGTTCAGTGTGCTAACCACTGCGCCACCTCTCTCGGTCAGATGATTTGCAATGAGACCAAAGACAGCACTTCAACCAATGTTATAATAATCAAAGTATGTCTGCTATCAGTCTGAAAGCTAAACTGGAATAGGAGAGGAAAATCTTCAGTAAAATTCGGTGCGTGCACACGAAATTGTTTTGTTTTTTGTTTGTTTGTTTTGTTTTTAACAATTTCGTGTGCGCGCACCAAACTCTCCCACCTGTGGTGTGGATGATCACCATATATCAAAGCTTACCAGACGGAAAGTCAGTCCATCTTTTCAGATGTTGGAAGACTTCGATTGCACTGACAACTCAGTGGGGAATTTAAATCTCAGTGGCTGGAGACTGCAGTTATGACCGGAGGTGCTTCTGTGAAGTTTCGGGTGGTGTCCGGACTACGACTTGATCTCACTCATTCAGGTTACCGTGAATATGTGACAGGAAGTGTATTTAAACACTAGGTGACCAAATCTGGAGCATTCCTCTGGATCTTGTGCTGTGGACACTCCCATCTTCCAGTATATACACAGCCATACACATAGGGCTGTTCCTGGTTTGAGGAGCATTTAGGCACACCTCTGTATTCACGGCACTTCTAATCCGTGTAGTTACTCCCTGATGACCTTATTAGTACTACAGAAAAAGGCACAGACAACCAGAAAAAAAATTAGATATCTGTTCGTAAATTCATTGCGTAGATAAGTGTTTCCAAGTCTTTTTGATACTGTGGTGTGGACTCCGCATCTGGAAAAGTTCCCTCCAGTAGGTATCATTCGCACTGAGTAATATATTTTTTTGTAATTTTTACTGTGATATTAGAAGATAAAGAACATCAATTCAGTCAGGCTAAAAAGTTTGGGGAAGGTAAATTTGTCTTATGTAATGGCGGTCATTCATAAGCTTGTGAGATACTGACAGCTTTCTTGATAATCTGGAGATACCCAGAAATTAGTTATGGAACCAAAGCATTGTTAAAAGTAAATACCAATTCAATACAAAATTAATTATTTTAAGGACTTTAAAAATGTTAAAATATGAATGATATGAAACACCAGTAGGACAAAAGGAACATGTGGTGGGAGGTAATTAAAACAAATCCAGAAACGGGAAGCAAGTAGAATGTTATGCCTATATGTTTCCAAGTTTCGCTGGGATGCCCTTACACATCCTCCATAGTCTTCCAATCTCTCCCCATATGATTTCCATACATTTGGAGTCCTGCAAGAAGACATTCGTGGCCCTCTATTTGCTTCGGATGAAGAGCTGCACGTCTAGATATAATCACGGTTCCGTAGGCACCGCAAACATTTTCCCATAAAGGCACTGACCGTCTTATCTAACAATGGATCAAATCTATTAACACTTATGGCAATTATTTTTGTTATAATAAAGAAGTTGCCTACTCTTTTCCATCCCTCTCGTTTTCATTTGACAGCCGTTTATACTTCCGTCTCTTCTCTTGTAAATATGTATTATTGTAGCAAATTTCCAGTCCTCTGGAATTTTCATATTTGTCTCGTATCTGTTAATGTATTGAGGTATCAGGATTTCGGTGTAGGAGATGCACATTTAATCAGTTCTGTGTTAGTTCCATCACTGGCCTGTGTTTTCTTATTTTTCATTTTATGCTTTGCATCTTGGCCTTGCCACAATGGTAAACCAGTTGCTGTGAGATCACCAAGTCGAGCGCTGTCGGGCTTGACCAGCACTTGGAAGGGTCATCGTCTGGGGCTGCCGAGTGCTGTTGGCAAGTTGGTTGTATTCAGCCTTTGTGAGGCCAATTGAGGAGCTACTTGACTGAGGAGTAGCGACACCGGTCACGAAAACTGACAAAGACCGGGGCAGTGGCGTGCTGACCACATGCCTCCCCCCCCCCCCCCCCCCCCCCCCCCGCGTCAACGCATTCTGTGACGACGCCTGTGGGCTGAGGATAACACTGCGACCGGTCGGTACGGTTGTGCCTTCAAGGCCTGTTTGGATGGTGTTTGCTTTTTATTATCTTCTAATTACTTCTTTTCTATTGTATCTACTGTTGGCTCCAGTTCAGATGTTACTGATGAACTTGGGCAACATGTTGACTAAATTGTGCATGCGAGACATCGATTCACAAATTTTCGAATTTTCTGAAGAAGGGCCTCAGATTTCAAGGACTAGCTATGCAACATTGTCACAGAGACGTTAGGTTATCAAACGTTTTGTGTATGGTCGGTGACAAAACGTCTTTATTGATTTTCACAAAACTAAAAGACATTCCTTCAGCGTTGCCGTGAAGAGGGGGGTGGAATTTCTGAACGGAATCGTGAATGGGGAAGAAACACGTGTGCTGTATGTTAACTGTGAAAGTAAGGAACTGTCCAAACAGTGCAAGCGATCTCCTTCTCCCAATAACTCTATCCAATATGGTTACATTTTTTTGAGATCGCAAAGGAATGGTGACGATACTGGCGTGAAAATACTGTGGTGGCACATGTTTCTTGACTCTGACTAATCAAAGTTCGAAGGTTAATCCAAAACAAACAGCGAGGAATGATTACCGAAGGGATCAATTTCCTTCACGACAAAGTGACTTCATATGTTTCCTGACTGACTCTAATCAAACTTCGAAGATAAATGCAGAACAAACAGCATGGGATGATTACCGAAGGAATCATTCACCTTCACGACAATGCACGATCCCATACCTGGAATCGCACCAGAGAAAAATTCACACTTTTATGGCTGCCACGTTTCAACATCCTCCCTACAGGCCGAACTTGTTACCAAGCGGCTTTCATTTCGTCACTAAAATGAAGGCTTGGCGGGCTACTCAACCGTTCACGACCGACGATGAACTCAAGTACGCTGTCAAGAGGTACCAGGTGGCACCATTATTTAATGCAGGGATGAAGAGGCTGGTATCGCGGTACGACAGCTATTTGAATTTGGATGGTGACTACGTGGAAAAGTAATGACAACATGTAAGTACGGACTGTCTAAAAGAAATTGTACGCAGGGTGTGTGTGTGTTTGGGGGGGGGGGGATAAGTCCAGATATTGTGATCATTGGTACCTTAATATGTACCTACTTCAGTGTGTTAGTTGTTTTTTAACAGTCTTCCTGCCACGCGGGATTAGCCGAGCGGTCTAGGACGCTGCAGTCATGGACTGTGCGGCTGGTCCCGGCAGAGGTTCGAGTCCTCCCTCGGGCATGGGTGTGTGTGTTTGTCCTTAGGATAATTTAGGTTAAGTAATGTGTAAGCTTAGGGATTGATGACCTTAGCAGTTAAGTCTCAAAAGATTTCACACACATTTGAACATTTGAACAGAACAGTCTTCCTGGAAACGAGTCACATACTACCAGATGTTTTCTCCACAGTCACAACAGCACTGTTAAGTGGACAATGCCTGTTAATATATGCTAACCGTTTTCTTTTATTAGGAGGTACTAACCAACCTGCAAAAATACTGTTGTTAATAGCATTAATTATTAGTCTGAAAATGAAGTAAATAGTGATATAACGACGTTCTGTACACAGTCCTCAGCATCTAATAAAATTATATGCAGTGAGACCCTAACACCTTGTATATTTTTCTTTTCTTTTTCCCTTTAACCACATGACCAGAGCAATATGCTGTATGCATCCTATTGTTGACACTCGCAAATAATGCGATAGCTGTAACCTTCTGAAGTTCATGAAATCTGTTAAGGAAATAAAATTTCTTATATGAAACTGGTTGCAGATTACGAACTATCGATAGCTCTCATAAAATACGAAATTAGTCACGACGTTTAGTATTGTTTGCGACTGGGAATCTGAATAAATCATTACTCTACTTGTTATAGCCGTAGAGATACGGCACGCAGTGTATCTCCTGACAAATGGCACTCACGCTTCTTGAAGAATATCCTGGGCTCCGCGGCGTCGTGCCGCGGTTCGACGGTAATGAGGGCGCCGCCATCTTGCGAGATGGCGCGCGGCGAGAGGCGCAGCACGGCGCCGCCGAACAGCGTCTCCGGCAGCTGCAGCGTCAGGTCGTGCGTCTGCAGGAAGGCCGCGCCCTTGTCGTACAGCGCGTCCGTCACGCCGGCGAACGTGTCGACGGACGACGACCGCCCCGCCTCCGTTTCGTCGTCGGTGTCCTCCACTTCGTTGCTGCCCCTCGAGTATTTGTTCTCCACCAGGTCGCCATTCCTGGTGAAGACGAGGCTGTCGGTGATGTGCAAGTCACCGACGGTGCTAACAGTCCTGTCCAGATACAGAAAGACGTTCTTCTTGACGCAGCGCAGTCCCAAGTCCGACCCACAGCTGGTGAAGAGCTGCCGCCACAGTGCGTTGTCGCCGTACAACCATGTGCTTCCGTTCCCGTTACTACTGTTGCCACTCGATCCTCCCATCCGCGGCGCCGATAGCTTCACGAACGCTTCTACTACTTTCCCGAGGATCGTAAGTCCAGAGTGCTTCTGCTTGTCTAGCCTATCGATTTCACTGTCCACTTGGTCCTCGGCATCATTCTGTCCTCTCGCGGCAGTGAGCAGCAGACAGGAGACGAACAGCACTCGCCACAGAGACGCACCGCGAGACCACCCGACACTCCCGCTCATGGTTCCGCTCGGCGGATCCGGCAAGTGTTAGTGAGCCAGTACGGACAGGTGGCAGCGCCGTTGCATGCTGCCCGCGCTCGGACAGCGTCTTCGGCCAGAGTTACCGGCCAGCCCCGCGCCCGCTGGTTTTAACGGCGACGCGTTTCGCAACCGCACTGCAGGCAGAGAGATTCCAGCAGCCGGCGGAGCTTGTGTACCGCGTGTCGGCCGGCGGAGAAGTGCCTCCTCCTTCCTCCGCCGCGCCGCGCAGAGTAGGCCGCACCGCCGAGTGGGGAGCGCGCCGTCTCCGCCAGGCGAAACTCGGCCTTATCGCTCCTAAGCAGGTGCCGTGCAACTGACCGGTGTTCACTCCACTGTCAGTAAGGTCTAATATCCCTGCCACTTCCACGGACGAGAAATAAAAATAAAAAATTAGCTCCCAATACCCCAAAGATTTTCCCCCAAGTCCCAAATTCCCAGAAAAGTGAATAAGCGAACGAAGTTCCATTTCTCACTATTATTAGGACAATAACAAGTAATTAAATCAGGAATCTAAGACTTGACAATTTAGAAATATAAAATGAAAGATTAAATTTCAGTAAAATTAAAATCAAAATCATAATAAATCGCGAAATAAGCATAAATTAACATTCGCAAAGTAGAACCAACGATCCCAAAGAATACTCCGTGTGAGTACTCTTTGGGAATCGTGGGTAATGACTAAGTATAATTCAATGCATTGTCACTACGTTACGAGAGTTAGCCGAAGCAGGTCATATATTTGAATGCTCGTACATGTAGGCGCGCTTAGATTGTTTTTGAGATTGAATAATTGCGATCTATTATGACGCAGTAATACGATCTTCTGACTTCAAATATCACGGCATTACAATTCGAACGGAGGGCTTTTAACTACTAAAATAAAGTGAACTTTTAACTAGATAATTGAACTAAACATTACTTAGACAGTGCTTTAGGCAACGAACACTGATAGACAATTTTCATTCATAATAGCCAGTGGTTTATGGAACTTCAGTGATAGGTCAAAAGCATATAATTTAAATCCCCCCAATACCTGGGAAAGTTTTCTTCTCAAGGCTCGGTTAGGAAGTGACTGATATTGTGCAATAAAACACACTCTCGTGCCAAGTCGTGCATTTGTGATTTAAAATTCCATCAAATTATTGACATGAAACTCCCGAGTAATAATTACGCGCAGCGATAATATTTGACTGTAGCGCTCGGCGCTTGTGTAGAATCTTTGACTCAAATAACAAACCCACTGTTACGATTTCTTAGATACTTGAAATTACGACCAGCTTGTAGGGAATTTGTTGTGGATGTGACTGTATTGGTTTTATCATTAATATTTCATCATTAATCAGTTAAACATCGATTGCGAACGATTAATTACGATTCTTGGTGAAGTAAATATCTCACGCACGTCGACATTTCGGTTCAGCACTGTTATTTTGTGTAACTTCGTCTTCGTAACTTGATAACGATCTCAACACTCTACCGATTGTCGCCGAGTTTTAGCCGAGGCCAAGTACAAATCAAACCAAATCATCAAGAAGAAGATGCGTTATACGGTGTCCTGTTCAGTACGCCACGTACAAACCCACGATGACGTGAAGTTACAACAAGAATAATGGATATAAAAATGGCTGACCAAATCTACCTATGTAAGATACTTAGTCACGATTTGGAGTCCAGACTGGACTCTTCACTGATCACATATAAAACATCTGAATGACAGGATTTCACTCAATGAGATTTCTTATGATCTGTCTCTACTCATTTGACCGTGCACATTTTATCGCTCCCGAACTACAATGAGTATTTAACTGATAGTGAGCAAAGGGTCATATGCGGCTCTCATCATTTGTGATTCGGGACAAAGTGCTGCTGGCGTATTAATGACTTCCCATCTTAGAAGGGAGCTCACAGAGTTTTAATTAACACCTCAAAAATTACCAAGCTACGACCACGATACTTGGTGATGATGTTGGTGACACTTTTTTCCCAACGATGGATAACTTGGTGGAGACCTTGGTTCTACACCGTCTAGTCACGTTAATGTGACCACTTGCTCTGGCGTGCCACAGGGGAGTGTTATGGGACCATTGCTTTTCACAATATATATAAATGACCTAGTAGATAGTGTCGGAAGTTCCATGCGGCTTTTCGCGGATGATGCTGTAGTATACAGAGAAGTTGCAGCATTAGAAAATTGCAGCGAAACGCAGGAAGATCTGCAGCGGATAGGCACTTGGTGCAGGGAGTGGCAACTGGCCCTTAAAATAGACAAATGTAATGTATTGCGAATACATAGAAAGAAGGATCCTTTATTGTATGATTATATTATAGCGGAACAAACACTGGTAGCAGTTACTTCTGTAAAATATCTGGGAGTATGCGTACGGAACTATTTGAAGTGGAATGATCATATAAAATTAATTGTTGGTACGGCCGGTGCCAGGTTGAGATTCATTAGGAGAGTCCTTAGAAAAAGTAGCCCATCAACAAAGGAGGTGGCTTACAAAACACTCGTTAGACCTATACTTGAGTATTGCTCATCAGTGGGGGATCCGTACCAGGTCGGGTTGACAGAGGAGATAGAGAAGATCCAAAGAAGAGCGGCGCGTTTCGTCACAGGGTTGTTTGGTAAGCGTGATAGCGTTACGGAGATGTTTATCAAGCTGAAGTGGCAGACTCTGCAAGAGAGGCGCTCTGCATTGCGGTGTAGCTTGCTGTCCAGGTTTCGAGAGGGTGCGTTTATGGATGAGGTATCGAATATATTGCTTCCCCCTGCTTATACCTCTCGAGGAGATCACGAATGTAAAATTAGAGAGATTCGAGCGCGCACGGAGGCTTTCCGGCAGTCGTTCTTCCCGGGAACCATACGCAACTGGAACAGGAAAGGGAGGAAATGACAGTGGCACGTGAAGTGCCCTCCGCCACACACCGTTGGGTCTCTTGCGGAGTGTAAATGTAGATGTAGATGTAGGTTGTATGGTGCTAACAACACGATAGATGTGGCTCCACAGGTTGACGATTGGTTTTAAAAACGGTCGTTTGGTGGTCTGGAGAGTACAGTAAACTGATCCTGGTGCTCTTGGAAATAATCACGTACACTAGGAGCTATGCTTCACGTCGCATCGACCTTCTGGTAAATACCGTCGTGCTGAGGAATGACAAACTGCCTATAGGAAAGGACATAGGACTCAAGGATGGATGCGTACTTGTGTTCATCCATCGTGCTTTCCAGAAAATCGAGATCACCCAGGGAATGCTATGAAACCATTCCGCATTTACTGTATTGTGCAAGACGGTAAAGTTGAACTCATTCCTGGTTGTCTGATTGACTTGACTGATGATTTAGTTAGAGCTCAGTCTCTACGGCGTCTGTTCGTATACAGTAACAGGGCTCAGGTGTCTACTGAATTTCCGAGGTGAAGAAATTATGTGTAGAAACAATTACTTTTCTTCTTGAAAATTCACTTTCAAAATTTGAACGAGTAAGTTGCAGGTTCTCCCCAAGGTTCCAGTACACACTTGTCAGCTTACTTTACGTGAATCATACCAACACATAAACTTCGTATTTAGTTGTGACTAAAATAAAACTTCAACTAAACTTTTGTTCATTTAAATAAACTTCGTTATACTGTCGTAGCTGTTAACAATTAAAATCTTTCTTTTACCATCGTAAGACACCTTCTCTTTGTAGATATTTTAACATAAAAAGTTCAGTAACTGAGAATTACATGTACTTTTTCCGCGTGTCTATAATACGTCCGTCTCTCTCCTCTGACACAGCAAACAGAAGTAGTTTACCAATTATCAACGTTCGACTCACACTGGAATGTAATCATCTTTTTAAACAGTTGTATCACACAAGAACGACCTGTCGTATCTTCTCCCACTGGGCACAAAACTCCATTTCACACGTTGTCTCATGATATACCACAATAGTCGCACGTGGAAGCGAAGTTTTTACTGTCCTAAACACTTTGCTATCATTCAAACGTATACCAGTCTCTTCGTGGGTGACGCGAATGTTCCACAATACACAGATCTGTGAAGTTGTTATTGATCATAGAGCGTTCTTTAGACAACTGTTCATAGAAAATCTTATTTCAGTTATAGTTTATCTCATTGAAGAATAAAGACATTAATCTTCTAATTTTCTTTTTTACCAAGGACGGAAGTTTATTGCAGCTAGTGCCATTTATTAGTTCTCAAAACCGTTAGTGCTGCCAGGGACTAGTTGCACTGGACCTTCAAGCGTTTCTAGATGCAAATCCTTAAAACCTTGGAAATAGGCTCTTCTGCCTTAGTTTACATATTATAATAATTCATTTATTACTTGAATACTATTGCAACAATTATTGTGGATTACAGTATAGTACTGTGATCAGTTTCACTAGAAAAGCAGAATGCACACATTGGCGTCATACATACACAGTAATACATTATTGTATACATAGTCAAGGTTACATAGTCAAGGTTACATAGTCAAGGTTCTTTCCTGTAGTTGTTGTAACAGTCTCTGGTGGATGCAGGTTCCTTTGCATATCGTTTCAAATATTTATTTAAATTGTTTTTTTCTGAGGTAGGCGCAGTTGGATGTTGGTGACTGGATGTCGGACTGAAGAGGTGTGGCTTTGGATTTCGGAAGGATGAGTGGTCAGACACCTTCGGTGCTGCTGAGGTATGGAATGGACAGGAACAGGGTGACTGAATTCCACTCCGACATCAATTGCGGGTAATATGTGCAACAAATTTTCGAACGATCGTCAGTACTAAACTGCAGGACAATTGAAAGAAAACGTATTAGCAGGTATCATTGGTCTACTGACTGAATTCTCGAATTCGGACGGTTTATTCGTTCTCATTATGTTATTTCGATTATCCTTTTCCTTCTACATGCGCATCCCTTGAACTACTCATTAATCTGACTCAGACTGACACTTTCTCTGTGAGTAAACTTACTTTTGAGTAAAAGTCTTTACTTTTCAATCAGTAAGTCCTTGCGATTTACATTTTCTTATAAAACAGGAAAGCAGCAGAATATTTTCGTGTATTGTCCTCAGTCCAGCAAACTTCCACACGCTTTTTTTCTGTACGTACAGTATTTTCGTGTGTCAGTGTACGCCAAGATTCTCTCTGCTGTTGTGTATCGTAATTACAATGTTATTTAACTTTTCATCTTGCAACACTTCTTCACTCGAAGCTCAAGGCGGATTTTTTTTGTTTCTTATTCGTTTTGAAAACGATTACATCTTGATCATCTATTTCACCATTTCACAGAACTTTTGTAATGATTAAGAAACTTTAATGAAACTACCACGTTCAAACCCTCAAACTCAGAGAATTATGGACCATATTTCATAAAAAGCCACCACACCCAGAGCCAATGTTTTTAAATACTGGTACTACGCTCCGAGGACCTTTGGTCTAGAAATTCTGTACAATCCACATTCCTTGACCTATTCATTAGTCTGACTCAAACTAACGCTTCCTCTACGAGTACATTCACGTATGAGTAACAGTCTTTCGTTTCAAACATTAATTCTTTCTGACTCCTTTATGTGAAAGTATACGTTGTCTCGAAAATAAAAATCTTCAATTGGTCTCATCCTGAACTTTTATTCTGAATCTCTAGAATCAAGAAAAAAATTTAATAACTGTATTTTGCTGAAAAACTTAAGAAAATAGTGGATTATTATTATACCATATTGTTTTCTCACCTCAGGTCTTAAAGAAACAGATTAATTACAGATACATTTACATACACATATACAAAACAGTTTCAGTTAATAGGTACCTCATTGGTTTTCTTGAAATGAGTGGTAATTACCCTTTTTATACTACACTTTTCTTTATTTACATATTAAGTTCATTGCAACTCCATGCTGTTCGTACTTACACATGCTCTTATTATTGTCCGCTTCTGGGTTCATTCTGCTTATTTCACGTCGTTCACTATTATTTTGTAAAAGTTTTTTAAGCATAAAAAGTCTTCAAATCGTGATGGAGACTCAGCCTTTTAAAGCGTTACGTTCATGGATACGCCAGCAAATATACTCCAGGATGCGGACATCTCATTATTTCGAACGATCGCTAATAAAGAAGTTGCCACTTCTTATTTCATCTATGTAATAATGAGGCACGTTGGTACTTTTTCTCAAACCTTAAATTGTTACAAACGAATCCGTTTCTTGTTACAGATTTCTGTCCTTCTGATTGCCTTGTTTGTAATATTGATCAAAGCCTATCTGATCTATTCCCGCAGTATTTTATCATTCTCTATTCAGGAAAATTTATCTATCCATTCGTTCCTCTCTTTCCTTTGAAACATCAATTTTGCTGGAGTGAACTGAGTTCTCTTATGTGGCATATTCTTCATTATTTCTTCACAATTTTGTATGTATTCGGTCCATAGAGAATGCCATTTACTACATCCCCATAAATTTATTCATTTCTCTGAATGTCTTTCCTACGGAACTGTGTTCCAGGTGATATCTGGATGTTAGAATTTGACAACTTTGATGAAGTACCAGAGTAGTTCTCCATCGTAAACAAGTGAAATTGGCTGCATTATCTGACAAAATTGCTTGCACTTTCCCAACATGCGGAATATAGTCATTTACCAAATGGATTATAATTGGTTTAGTAGTTGCTGTCTCAATTAGATATATTTTAAGATACTTCAAAAAGGTGTCTGAGAATAACACAACATATCTGCATCCTCCTCTAGCCCTGGGGAGGGACGCAGATATCAACTGATACAATGTCGAATGATTTTTTTGGGAACTATCGGTTGTAAAAGTCCTTTACTTTCTCTATTACTGGTTTGTGACTTTTGATACATTACACACGTTTTTATTGTTTGTTGAATTTTATTCCTAAGATCCAGGAAATAACAATAAGTTTTCAGTTTGTTTGCACACTTCAAGAAACGAAAATGGCCCCAGGCATAGTAAGTGTACGATATTACCTTCTCTTCGTATTCTGCTGTAATACAAACACACTAGCTCCCAGGCTGATCATTCGCCCCATGGAAAATTACCCCCTGCACTATTTTATAATACTGTTTGCTTTAGATTCGTTCCTCTTGCTTAAATTTTCTTCGCATGGTAGACTTACGTACATCCGAATCTTGTAGGTTCGACATGTTTCTAAATAGCTCTAAATAGTGTTTCTGGTATCATCGTATCTTTCATTAACAACACAGAAAATTACGTCATTTGATCTGGCATAGTGCTTTCTGGTTCTAAGTAAGCTGGTGATCTGGATAAAGCATCCACAATAATATTCGCCTTGCCCTTAATATGAACTATGCAAAAGTCATATTCTTGCAATGCTGATGTCTACCTGGCCAATCTACGGTGTAGATGCTTGCCTGTTTGTAGAAAACTTGGAGCTTGATGATCATTGTACACAGTCGTCCTTGCTCCATACAGATATTAGTGGAATTTGCTGAATACCCATACAAGTACCAGAGCTCCCTCTACAGTTGTTGTGTACGAGTCTTCACCAACTTACAGAGTCCGTCTCGTGAATGTAATAGTACATAATGTGAGTTTTCCATCAGTTGGCCTTTTCTGAAATATGCATGCGCCAAATAGAATAGTTAATGAGTCCGTTAAGAAACCAAATTCCAGTGACATGTCCTGTATGTCAGCTCGCACATCAAGCTGTAGCGCCACCAAAGTTTGACAGGTTTGCTGCTGGAATCCTTAGCTCTGTCCTCCCTTATGCCCCCACTGACGACGCAAGTCATACCCCCACCCTTCTACTACTTTGGGAGCTTTCACATTGAACACAGCTATGTTCGTATCGCAGTATCACCGACGAAACAGGCGTCGATGCAAGATAAAAATCATGTCCTACAGCAGAGACCAAAAGCCCTCAGGTTAATTGGAAGGTGATGTGGCTGACGATAGACGTGGTTACACTGGATACAGACGTCCGATCCACATGGTACATCACAGTCAACGGTAAACAGATCAACCGATCACGCCTCCACAAGATAAATATGGCGGAATCGCCTCTATGTGTAGACTGCGGAATGCCAGACACGGACGAACACTGTTTCACATGTGGCGCGGCAGAAGACGTATGGCGCTTGGTGCGACAAATTTTGTCGTATTTTCTACGAGTGACTCCGGAACACATTACACCTTGGTTTCTACTATTTCCGGATAGACAGTACTTCCCTCGCATCGAAACCAACGCAGTCACATGGATCCGTGGACATGCGGTACGCTACTCATTTCACGATGGACCTAAAGATGTATTCGACTTTTGAAACTACCTACAAGAACGTCATTGCAAGATCATACGGAACCCAAAATACGGACAATATTTTTCTAATTGCTAAGGGAGTGCCCTACGCGACCCTCCACGCAGCTGGATCGTCAACAGGTAGGAGAAGACACCCATTGACTGAGCTGACAAGACTATGTCCGATTCTCGGTGGAATAACATACGACAGACTTGAAGACGTATCTGGATGACGTAGCATAAGGAGAGTAGTGACACACCCTTCTGCATCATGTACGCAGAGCCTTTTTTCGTTTTCCCCATATATTACCTCGGTCTAGGAACGTGCTGAGATATTGTTTTGTTTACTCAAAGCACGATGCGGTGCTGGGTACATTTAGTTTTGTCGCAAAAAAAAGATAGATAAAAAAATATATGGATAGAGCGTCTGCCATATAAGCAGGAAATCGCGGGTTCGAGTCCCGGTCGGGGCACACATTTTCAACTGTCCCCGTAAACTTATATCAACGCCTTTAAGCAGCTAGGGGTATTCATTTCATTGTAAAAAACAAATTACCAGAATTACCACACAACAATCAATGCTACCATTGGGCTGCACCAATTTGTTTGGATTCTATAGCGCGATTCTGTAGCGCTGGGTTTCAGTATACGTCAAGACTGCAGACAGGTGTTGTTGTTGTGGTCTTCAGTCCTGAGACTGGTTTGATGCAGCTCTTCATGCTACTCTATCCTGTGCAAGCTTCTTCATCTCCCAGTATCTACTGCAACCTACATCCTTCTGAATCTGCTTGGTGTATTCATCTCTTGGCCTCCCTCTACGATTTTTACCCTCCACGCTGCCCTCCAATACTAAATTGGTGATCCCTTGATGTCTCCGAACATGTCCTACCAACCGATCCCTTCTTCTAGTCAAGTTGTGCCACAAACTCCTCTTCTCCCCAATGCTATTCAACACCTCCTCATTAGTTATGTGATCTACCCATCAATCTTCAGTATTCTTCTTTAGCACCACATTTCGAAAGTTTCTATTCTCTTCTTGTCTAAACTATTTATCGTTCATGTTCCACTTCCATACATGGCTACACTCCATACAAATACCTTCAGAAACGACTTCTCAACACTTGAATCAATACTCGATATTAACAAATTTCTCTTCTTCAGAAACGCATTCCTTGCCATTGCCAGTCTACATTTTATATGCTCTCTACTTCGACCTTCATCAGTTATTTTGCTCCCCAAATAGCAAAACTCCTTTACTACTTTAAGTGTCTCATTTCCTAATCTAATACGCTCAACATCACCCGACTTAATTCGACTGCATTCCATTATCCTCGTTTTGCTTTTGTTGATGTTCATCTTATATCCTCCCTTCAAGACACCATCCATTCCGTTCAACTGCTCTTCCAAGTCCTTTGCTGTCTCTGACAGAATTACAATGTCATCGGCGAACCTCAAAGTTTTTATTTCTTCTCCATGGATTTTAATACCTACACCGGATTTTTCTTTTGTTTCCTTCACTGCTTGCTCAATATAAAGGTTGAATAACATCAGGGATAGGCTACAACCCTGTCTCACTCCCATCCCAACCACTTCTTCCCTTTCATGTCCCTCTACTCTTATAACTGCCATCTGGTTTTTGTACAAATTGTAAATAGCCTTTCGCTCCCTGTATTTTGCCCCTGCCACCTACAGAATTTGAAAGAGAGTATTCCAGTCAACATTATCAAAAGCTTTCTCTAAGTCTACAAATGCTAGAAATGTAGGTTTGCCTTTCCTTAATCTAGCTTCTAAGATAAGCCGTAGGGTCAGTATTGCCTCACGTGTTCCAATATTTCTACGGAATCCAAACTGATCTTCCCCAAGGTCGGCTTCTACTAGTTTTTCCATTCGTCTGTTCGGTAATTTTCACATCTGTCAACACCTGATTTCTTTGGGATTGGGATTATTATATTCGTCTTGAAGTATGAGGGTATTTCGGCTGTCTCGTACATCTTCCTCACCAGATGGTAGAGTTTTGTCAGGACTGGCTCTCCCAAGGCCGTCAGTAGTTCTAATGGAATGTTGTCCACTCCGGTGGCCTTGTTTCGACTCAGGTATTTCAGTGCTTTGACGAACTCTTCACGCAGTATCATATCTCCCATTTCATCTTCATCTACATCCTCTTCCATTTCCATAACATTGTCCTCAAGTACATCGCCCTTGTATAGACCCTCTATATACTCCTTCCACCTTTCTGCTTTCCCTTCTTTGCTTAGAACTGGGTTTCCATCTGAGCTCTTGATATTCATACAAGTGGTTCTCTTTTCTCCAAAGGTCTCCTTAATTTTCCTGTAGGCAGTATCTATCTTACCCCTAGTGAGACAAGCCTCTACATCCTTACATTGGTCCTCTAGCCATGCCTGCTTAGCCATTTTGCACTTCCTGTCAATCTCATTTTTGAGACGATTGTATTCCTTTTTGCCTGCTTCATTTACTGCATTTTTATATTTTCTCCTTTCATCAATTAAATTCAGTATTTCTTCTGTCACCCAAGGATTTCTACTAGCCCTCGTCTTTTTAGCTACTTGATCCTCTGCTGCCTTCACCACTTCATCCCTCAAAGCTATCCATTCTTCTTCTACAGTATTTCTTTCCCCCATTCTTGTCAGTTGTTCATGTATGCTCTTCCTGAAACTCTCTACAACCTCTGGTTCGTTCAGTTTTTCCAGGTCCCATCTCCTCAAATTCCGACCTTTTTGCAGTTTCTTCAGTTTTAATCTACAGTTCATAGCCAATAGATTGTGGTGAGAGTCCTCATCTGCCCCTGGAAATGTCTTACAATTTAAAACCTGGTTCCTAAATCTCTGTCTTATCATTATATAATCTATCTAATATAGTATCTCCAGGGTTCTTCCAGGTATACAATCTTCTTTCATGATTCTTGAACCAAGTGTTAGCTATGATTAAGTTATGCTCTGCGCAAAATTCTACCAGGCGGCTTCCTCTTACATTTCTTAACCCCAATCCATATTCACCTACTATGTTTCCTTCTCTCCCTTTTCCTACTCTCGGATTCCAATCACCAATGACTATTAAATTTTCGTCTCCCCTCACTACCTGAATAATTTCTTTTATCTCATCATACCTTTCTTCAACTTCTTCATCATCTGCAGAGCTAGTTGGCATATAAACTTGTACTACTGTAGTGGGCATGGGCTTCGTGTCTATCTTGGCCACAATAATGCGTTCACTATGCTGTTTGTAGTAGCTTACCCGCATTCCTATTTTTTATTCATTATTAAACCTGCTCCTGCATTACCCCTATTTGACTTTGAATTTATAACCTTGTATTCGCCTGACCAAAAGTCTTGTTCCTCCTGCCACCGAACTTCACTAATTCCCACTATATCTAACTTTAACCTATCCATTTCCATTTTTAAATTTTCTAACCTACCTGCCCGATTAAGGGACCTGACATTCCACGCTCCGATCCGTAGAACACCAGTTTTCTTTCTCCTGATAACGACGTCCTCCTGAGTAGGCCCCGCCCGGAGATCCGAATGGGGGACTATTTTACCTCCGGAATATTTTACCCAAGAGGTCGCCATCGTCATTAACCATACAGTAAAGCTGCAAGCCCTCGGGAAGAATTACGGCCGTAGTTTCCCCTTGCTTTCAACCGTTCGCAGTACCAGCACAGCAAGGCCGTTTTGGTTAGTGTTATAAGGCCAGATCAGTCAGTCATCCAGACTGTTGCCCCTGCAACTACTGAAAAGGCTGCTGCCCCCCTTCAGGAACCACGCGTTTTTCTGGCCTCTCAACAGATACCCCTCCGATGTGGTTGCACCTACGGTACGGCTATCTGTATCGCTGCGGCACGCAAGCCTCCACACCAACGGCAAGGTCCATGGTTCATGGGGGGAGGAGGGGGCAGGTACAAAAATTAATTAGGAAATATTATTTTCTCGAGATGGCAGAACTTTATGATTGCCTCTTGTATTTATGAACTGTTGCGCGTATCCGCAAATATAAATTCTGTATCAGTTACAACTTGTGTTACAGAACACAATGTCTGTGAACATGAAATCTATGCGCTGCAGACTAAAAATTCTTTGTGGAAAAAACTTCCAGGCTGTGGCTATGCCATGTCTCCATAACATCCTTTCTTTCAGGAGTGCTAGTGCCACAAGATATCCAGGAGAACGACTGTGAAATTTAGAAAATTGTAAATGAAGCACAAGCAGAAGCAAAGCTGCGAGGGCGCACCGTGCATCGTGTACAGCCAGTAGAACACTTGCCAAGAAAGCAAAGAAGCCAAATTCGAGTCCTGGTCCGGCACACAGTTTCAATCTGCCAGGAAGATTTGTACTGTTGTACTGACCGTGTATTAAAAAATGTGAACGGAAATATTTCAACCACCGAAAATTTTTCGTCAGTCTAAGGCATTTGAGTGGGCAAAGCAAAACATTCTTTTGGACAAAAAATATAGCTTTCGAGATACAAAGAGTAACTCGCTCATATTTAACTGATAGGAAGCGAAATGTCATGTTAGCTCATGAAGATCTCATATTAACGCGAGTGGGAACAATTACGCTTGCTAAATATAACTGACCTCTCGTCTTACACTGATAAAGCTGTAATAATGCTCTTTGTTGGCGACGCATGCATCGTAATGAAGTCCAACAGAACTGCAATAATAGAGTGAACTATAAAGAAATATCCGTATGTATTCTTAAATTTTACAAGGTTCGCATACTCGCCCTGACAGAACACTCAGTACCGTTGGTCGCTATATGTCACCATATGGCAATGGATTCATTCGGATGCCGTACGGAGGGACTGAAGTCAGCCCTCTCGGTCGTTGTCGGTTTCCTGGACTTCCGAGCCGCCACTTCTTACTCAAGAACCTCCTCAATTGACGTCAGTGGATGAGTCCTCCCACCAGTCGTTCTTATCTTGTTCACGTTGATGTTGGCTCCTTAGGGTCCTGTAAATTAACTTAATGCATTGGTTTACCTCTTTTGTTCACCCCAGTTTTGTAACAGTTACCTATTTCACATTTCTTTCGTCTCTTTACTTCTGCAAGGCAATTAATTTCTATTACTTCTCTTGTCAACTCGTTATTGCTCGCAAATAGTTATTAAGTTATTTCTTTAAAACGTATCTGCAACTGCAGAACAAACGGCGTTATAGAGTCACATGTTATGCTTAGAACATGAAGCACTTTCAAAATTTCAGATAATAATTTTTGCAGCAGATTAGAAAGATACTTACCATGAAAGAAGTAGGGGAAAGAAGTGAACGTAGAGTAGAGAAATCTTATATTGTGTTGTTGTCTTCACTTCAAAGACAGGTTTGATGCAGTTCTCCATGTTACTCAATCATGTGCAAGCCTCTTCATCTCTAGGTAACTACTGCAATCTGCATCCTTCTGAATTTGTTTACTGTGTTCATCTTTTGGTCTCCAAAAATGGTTCAAATGGCTCTAAGCACTATGGGGCTTAACATCTGTCCCCTAGACGTAGAACTACTTAAACCTAACGAACCTGAGGACATCACACACATCCAAGCCCGAGGCAGGATTCGAATCTGCGACCGTAGCAGCAGTGCGGTTTCGGACTGCAGCGCCTAGAACTGCTCGGCCACAACGGCCGTCTCTTGGTCTCCCTCTACGACTTTTACCCACACACTTCCCTCCAATACTAGATTGGTGATCCCTTGATGTCTCAGTATTTCCTACCAAACGATCCCTTTTTCTAACCAGATTGTCCCACAAATTTCTTTGCTCCCAATTCTGTTCAGTACTTCCTCATTAGTTGTGTTCTACCCATTCAACCCGCGAGCACTCACACTATGAGCATTCTGCTCACACAAATTTTAAAACAATGGGCATTTTGTCAACAATGCTTTCAGCGTTTTCGTTCGCTCAGTAGCTGGGTTTTGTACGTCCCCCGACCCGCGTAAACTGTTGCTATTTCGCCAGTGTCGCTCGCAGACATCATTTGGTTGGACCGATCATCGCCGTGCGGCATTTTGCTCATTGTGCGAGTGTTGACGTAAGTATATATTTTGTTATTCATATTCCTTAAAATGTAATTTTATGTGCATTGCTCAGGGTTTATTGTGTTTTTATTATTTACGACAGCAAGGTATCTATCTAATGAGTAAACTAACATTATTTTGTATTTTTATAGATGAATAGACCAGAAGAAAGAATTTTGGCGTGGTAGGAAGAAGACGACCTAGACGATGTTGCAGTAGCATCTGTTAGAGCCGATAATTTCGAAAGTGACCTAGACAGTGAACACAGCGAGCACCTTACCGAAACTAAATAGTCATCAGATGAAAAAATGAAATGAGTGTTTGGCGTCATTGGCCAGGAGGCCCCTTACGGGGCAGGTCCGGCCGCCTTGGTGCAGGTCTTATTACATTCGACGCCAGATTGAGCGACCTGCGCGCCGGATGGGGATGAAATGACAATGAAGACAACACAACACCCAATCCCTAAGCGGAGAAAATCCCCGACCGGGCGGGGAATCGAACCTGGGCGCCGTAAGACGGCAGTCCTTCACGCTGACCATTCAGCAATCGTGGCAGACTCATCAGATGAGGATGAGGTGGAAATGTCTTCCATCCCAGCACGAGGTCAGTTATTTTGCATAGGCCAAGACAAACTATCGAAGTTGAGTTACAATTCAGGATGTTACATTGTGAGGATAATGTCTCATGGTATTGTTATTGGTAGACATGAGATAAAAGCTGTGGCAAAAGACGCTGGAGACATTGTAGACTGTTTTCTTCTTTTTGTGAAGAAATGCTGACTGACATAGTAATGTATACGAATATTCATATTAGAAAACTCAAGGCTAGGTTTTTAAGAGCGAGGGATTATAAAGAGATTGATATTATAGAACTGAAAGCTTTTAGTGTCATTTTATACATGACTGGCATAAAAAAGAGTCATTTGAATGTGCAGGAAGTTTGGGACAAGGACGGTACAACTCCTAATATTTTTCGAGGCTTTATGAGCAGTAGTAGATTTCTTTTTCTGATGACCACTTTAAGGTTTGACGATATTGAAACACGCTCAGAGAAGTCTAAGTTTGACTATCTCACCCCAATTCGTGAAATATTTGATTCGTTTGTCGCAGTGTCGATCGAATTATCAGGTAGGAGAAAGTGTAACAATTGGTGAAATGTTAGAAGCACTTCGATGCTGCTGAAAATTCTGTACGTACATAGCAAATAAACCGGCCAAGTACGGAATCAAGGTGTATGCTTTATGTAACTGATATTCTTTTTCCACAATTAATGTAGAAATTTGCCCAGGCAAGCAACCAAACGCATCGATAACACTGCATCTGCTGTCCTGAATCGTTTATCACAAGGTACATTATACACTGGTAGAAATATATAACGACTGATAATTATTTTATCTTGATTCCATTGGCTGACAAATTGATGAGCAAACAAATAACTTTAGTTGGTACTGTCAGGAAGAATAAGAAAGAAATCCCTCCTTTGTAGGTAGATACTAAAATAAGATCACCATCCAGTAGTATATATGTTTTTCATGAGAACAAGGTTCAGGTTTCCTATATACCAAAGAAAAAAAGGAAAAAAAATTGTGCTTATTGTAAGTACCCTCCATGACAATGATCAGATTGATCCAACACCTGGGGAACATGCAAAATACGAAATCATCACGTATTATAATCGGACAAAAGTAGGTGTCGATGTGGTGGATCGACTAAAGAAGAATATTCATTGGCTGGAGTAACATGTAGGTGGCCACTGAGATTATTTTTTTTAAATTTTAAATATTACTGGCTTACTGCCTATTGGCTTCTGTCTCGGGTTCTTCGGCCAACGTTCATCTAATGATTTTTCCGACGTTTCGCCAGCACGAGTGGCTGGCATTGTCAAAGCTTCACCCTCCATTGCCGGTGCTGAACTGGAGCGGAGCTTGCGGCCGCAGACTATATGTACCTGGCGCGCCAACGTCGGAAAAATCATTAGATGAACGTCGGCCGAATAACCCGAGACAGAAGTCAATAGGCAGTTTGTCAACAAGTGGCCACGAAAGCCTTAACAATTTTGTATTACGCCTCTACGGGGAGGAGATTTGCAGATTGTACCGACGCCTTGACCAACGACGGAAGAAGATAGCGCGACTGATGTCCTCCCTCGCCTTTCTGTCACGGTGCCGAGATGAATGTGCTACACCGAAGTTCTTGAGATGTGAGCGCCTATTCACCACCGCCCAAGCACATCGTATCTACGACAGAATGGAACGAGCTTTTCTTCGTGAGCGAATACATACAACACGAAGAGACTTGGCAAGAACGGATCACAAACTTCTGGACATATTCTATCAACTAAGTTGAAGAATGCATCGAGACGACTGGTACAAGATCGACAGCATCACTCACAGGAGCATGCAGAACGAACTCGAGCGCTGCACCGAGCGACAGAAGAAAAAGTTTGAAAGATGCCGGAAGCAGACCGACAAGGCGATTCACGACATGTCACACACAGTGGTCAACATCACTGAACGACAATTGACTGAAGAGGAAGTATCTGTTCTTCAAAAAGGAGGGAATTTCGCTATCATCCCGAGAACTATACCTATGGAGGACATCATTGCCAACACCGAAGCAGCCATTCGGACCCATCCTTGTGAAAGGGCAGAGGAAATACGCAGTGAAACAGCCAGGATACTGCGCCGAGCAAAACCACCAGCTTGCAACCTGAAGAAAGAAGAGGTACAAGCCATTAAGAATCTCAACCCCGACAGGAGTATATTGGTACTGCCTGCCGATAAGGGGAACGCGACCGTCGTAATGAAGACCGAAGATTATGAGCAAAAGATCCGAGACCTATTAGATCCGACGACGTACCGAAAAGTAAACGCAGATCCGACGCAGCGTATCACTCGGAATACGAATCGATTAATCAAGACGTCTTCTCTGCCGGCGGACATACAGAGAAACCTGCGCAACACAGAAGTCCGACCACCTCGGCTGTATGGATTACCCAAGATCCATAAGAACAACGTTCCACTGAGACTGATCGTTAGCGCTCCTGGCTCACCGACATATAAACTGGCAAAACACTTGGCCTCTCTGCTCCAGCCACACGTGGGGAAGACCGACACATACATTAAGGACTCAGGACATTTCATTGAGAAGCTGAAGAAACTGAAACTTGCACCAAACGACATCCTGGTCAGCTTTGATGTTGCTTCGTTATTTACGAAAGTGCCACTCAGTGACGCTCTGGAGCACATCGGTTCCATTTTCCCGCAAGACATCAGAAAGCTCTTCCATGCATGTCTCACCGCGAGCTATTTCACGTGGAATGGCGATTTCTACGAACAGCTGGAAGGCGTCGCTATGGGTAGTCCTCTCAGTCCAGTGGTGGCTAACTTCTTCATGGAACAATTCGAAGCATAGGCACTGGACTCCGCCACTTGCAAACCTAAGGTGTGGTACAGGTACGTCGATGATACTTTCGTGGTGTGGAGCCATGGTGAAGAACAGCTCGGTGACTTCCTAAGACACTTGAACAGTCTCCATGCCAACATAACATTTACCATGGTAGTAGAAAAGGACAAGAAACTGCCATTTCTAGATCTTCTGCTCACAAGGGACGGCGAAAACCTGGGACACAGCGTGTATTGAAAACCGACACACACGGACCGATACCTGCACAAACTGTCAAACCACCACCCGAGCCAGAAAAGATGCATGATCAGTACGCTCGTAACGAGAGCAGGACGAATATGTGAGCCGCAACACCTCAAACGAGAAATGCAACACCTGGAGACTGTCCTGAGGAGCAATAGGTACTCCACAAATTATATTAGAAGTGTAACAGAGCCAAACACTCGGCGAAGTAAGGAACCAGAAAAAGAAATGTCGGGTACTGCCTTTCTGCCATACATTCCCAGAGTGACGGACAGAATCGGCGGTATATTGCGCAAACATGGCGTAAAGACGATTTTCAAACCAACAAGGAAGTTCAAAGAGTGTCTTAGATCGGCGTTGCAATGTCGGGAATATACCGTATACCATGCACATGCGGAAAAGTTTATGTCGGAATGACTGGACGATCCATTAACACCAGGATCAAAGAGCATAAGCGACATTGCAGGTTGGGGCAGGTGGAGAAATCGGCAGTGGCAGATCACGCACTGAATGAGACCGACCACGTAATAAAATTCGCTGATACGGAAGTTCTGGCTGTAGAGAAGCACTATCACACGCGCATGTTCAGAGAAGCTATAGAAATACAAAAACACGCGAACAGTTTGAACAAGAAAGAGGAAAGCCTTACGGTAAACGAATCCTGCTCAGATATATGACGAAGATTAAGTCTCAAAAGTTAAATAATAAGAAATACTTGTTTTCTTTGTTTTTTCAATGTTTTTATAAGTGCGTCAGAAGACTGGCGGTTGTTGTTGTCCTAATATTATCACCAACAATATAGATAAACTCATTGTTGTGCACTGCAAATAAATAAATTACTTACTAAAATATGAGTGTTTTGTTACAAAAATAGAAAAAAAACATAATAATTTACATATTTTAGGTACATTTCAGTCTGCTTGTTGAGTGTGAGCAAAGTGCTTGACACGAGAGCAAACTTTTAAAGGCGCGAGTTCTCGCGGGGTATCTTCAGAATTCCTCAGTAGCACCATATTTCTCTTCTTGTCTAAACTGTTTATCGTCTCTGTTTCACTTTCATACATGGTTGCACTTTGTACCAATACTTTCATAAAATACTTCTTGACACTTAAGTCTATACTGAATGTTAACAAATTTCTCTTCTTCAGAAATGTTTTTCTTGCTGTTACCAGTGTACGTTTTATGTCCTCTTTACTTCGGCCATCATCGTTATTTGCTGCCCCACTAGCAAAACTCATCCACCACTTTAAGTGTCTCGTTTCCTAATCCAGTTCCCTTAGAATCACCTGATTTAAATCTACTTCATTACACTATCCTTGTTTTTCTTTTGTTGATGTCCATCTTATAACCTCCATTCAAGACGCTGTCAACCCCATTCAACTGCTCTTTCAAGTCCTTTCCTGTCTCCAACAGAATCAAAATGTCAGTGGCAAACCTCAAAGTTATTATTTCTTCTCCCTGAACTTTAATTCCTATTCCAGTTTTTTCTTCGGTTTCCATTACTGCTTTGCTCAATGTACAGAGTAAAAACATTGGTGATAGGCTACAACCCTGTCTTACTCCCTCCTCAAACACTCCTTGCCTTTAATGCCCCTCAACTCTTGTAACTGTACAACTTGTAAATAGCCTTTATCTCCTCATATTTTGCCACTGGTTCCCTGCAGAATTTCAAAGAGAACATTGCAGTCAACAATGTCAAAAGATTTCTCCAAGTCTACAAATGCTACTAAGTAGGTTTGCTTTTCCTTGAACTATTTTTTATGCGAGGTAGTATGGTCAATATTGCCTCACGTGTTCCTACACTTCCCTGAAAACCAAACTGATCTTCCCCATAGTCTGCTTCTACCATGTTTTTCCATTCATCTGTAAGGAATTCGTGTTAGTATTTTGCAGCCGTGACTTATTAAACTGATAGTTCGGTAATTTTCACACCTGTCAGCACCTTCTTTCTTTGGAATTGGTATTATTATACTCTTCCTGAAGTCTGAGGGTATTTCACCTGTCTCATACGTCTTGCTCACCAGATGGAAGAGTTTTGCCATGGCTGGCTCTCCCAAGGCTGTCAGTAGTTCCATAGGAATGTTGTCTATCCCGGAAGCCTTGTTTCGACTTAGGTATTTCAATGCTCTGTCAAGTTCTTCACGCAGTATCATATCTCCCATCTCATCTCCACCTACATACTCTTACATTTCTTTAATACTGTCGTCAAGTACATCTACCTTGTATAGACCCTCTGTGTACTCCTTCCAAATTCCCTTCTTTGCTTAGGACTGGTTTTCCATCAGAGATTTTGATAGTCACACGCCTGCTTCTCTTTTCACCAAAGCCATCTTTAATTTTCCTGTAATCTGTATCTATCATTCCTCTAGTGATGCATGCATCTATATCCTTACATTTATCCTCTGGCCGTTACTACTTAGCCATTTTGGACTTCCTACGAATCTCATTTTTAGACTTTATATCCCCTTTCGCTTGCTTCATTTACTGCATTCTTATAGTTTCCCATTTCATCAATTAAATTTAAAACCTCTTGTGTTATCCAAGGATTTCTATCAGGTCTGATCTTTCTACCTATTTGATTCTCTGCTGCGTTTACTATTTCATCTCTCAAATTTACTAATACTTCTTCTACAGCATTTTTTCCCCTGTTCGTATCAATTGTTCCCTGATGCTCCCTCTTAAAATCTCAACCTCTGATTCTTTCAACTTATCTAGATTCAATCTTCTTTATTTCCTACCTTTTTCCAGTTGCTTTTGTGTTAATCTATAGTTAATAAACAGTAAATTGCGCTCAGAGTTTCTGGAAATGTCTTACAATTTAAAATCTGGTTCTGAAATCTCTATCTTATCATTACATAATCAATCTAAAACCTCCCGGTGTCTCCAGGTCTCTCCATGTAAACAACCTTCTTTCATGGTTCTTAAACCAAGTGTTAGCTATAATCAAATTATGTATTGTGCAAAATTCTACCAGACAGCTTCATTTTTAATTTATTTTCCCTAGTTCATATTCACTTACTATTTTTCCTTATTTTCCTTTTCCTATTATCAAATTACAGTCCCCCATCACTATTAAATTTTGGTCTCCCTTAACTATCTGAATAATTTACTTTATCTGACAATACAGTACTTCAGTATCGCCATCATCAGCAGAGCTAGTTGGCATACAAACTTGTACTATTGTGGTGAGTTAGATGTTCGTGCCTATCTTGTCTACAATAACAGATTCTCTATAGTGTTCACAGCAGCTTACGCACATTCCTGTTTTCTTATTCATTATTAAACCTACACTGACATTGCCCGCACTCGATTTTGTATTTATAACGTCGTATTCGCTTCACCAGAAGTCCTGTTCCTCCTGCTACCGAACTTCACTAATTCCCACTATATCTAACTTCAACCTATCCATTTACCATTTTAAATTTTCTAACCTACCTGTCCGATTACGGGATCTAATATTTCACGCTCCGATCCGTAGAATTCCAGTTTTAAAATGGCTCTGAGCACTATGGACTTAACATCGGAGGTCATCAGTTCCCTAGAACTTAGAACTACTTAAACCTAACTAACCAAAGGACATCTCACACATCCATGCCCTAGGCAGGATTCGAACCTGCGACCATGGCAGTCGCACGGCTCCGGACTGAAGCGCCTAGAACCGCTCGGCCAGCGCGGCCGGCAATGCCAGTTTTCTTTCTTTTGATAACGGTATCCTCCTGAACAGTCCCTGCCCAGAGATTCAAATTGGAAACTATTTTACCTCCAGAACATTTTACCCAAAGAGGTTGCCATCATCATTTTACTGTATAGTAGAGCTGTATGCCCTGGCTGCTGCCACTCTTTATCAAACAAATGACTGTTTGGCCTCTCAACAGTTACTCCTCCGTTGTGGTTGTACCTACGATACGGCTACCTGTATCGCTGAAGAACGGAAGCCTCCCCACCAACAACTTGGTCCTTGGTTCGTGTGGGGAGAGGGTGAGGGGGTGGGGGGTGGAGCATGAATCTTGCGTTTAACAAAAACGGACTTACGTAGAATATGACAACAATATTGTTCTCCCCAAGATTCAACATCTACCAAACGATTTCTACGTTCCAGAAGGAGATTTCACTCTGCAGCGGAGCGTGCGCTGATATGAAACTTCCTGGCTACGTTATTCAAATCTCTTACACCACAGTGCACCAAGATTTAACATCACCATCTCCCTGTGAAGTTTGTTTCGAGGTAGTTACATTACACATTCCATTATCCTAGAGAAATGTGCAATTTCTTAGATAACACTTTCCATATATTTTATATATGGACTACTACAGTATCATCATGAGTGTACACACTTCTGAAAGATAAAAGATCAGGACGCGTCACACGGAAGGGATGGCGATGGAAGAGATGCAAGTGTCGACACACTGATTCTCTCGTTCTGCAGTAAGCCATGTCCATAACATGAGAGTATACTGTAATATTAAAACACAAGACATCCATATCTGCTGAAGTTACGCAAGTTCATCATCTGTTCTTATACACAGAAAAAGTTTTCGGTCTTCTCGTGAGATAGGAAGTAAAACATGAGAATACCAGGAAAAAAATCTGTCGGGAACGTAACCAAGAATAACAATATGGACTAAGCATACCATTACAATTTCTTGATGCTACCCTAGAGCTACAGATGATCAAACGAGAGATAATACTCGTAATTCTGATGCAGAACTGCTATCAAAGATTCAAGATAGGGTCCTTATAATGAGCTGCCGTTAGGCTTAGATGATAGTAAACAGAACGAACAACAAACCAGTATAGATGTTACGAATAACAGCTGGCTCCCAGCGGCAATTGAAAGAGAAAAAATTCGTGCAACAGCAAGACATTCAGATGACCTGTTTACAGAGATTAATAGTTTATATCCGTATTCTAGATACATCAGGGACAAGAAAACTCAGTGATTAGGCATTAAAGTTTAACCTGCGAGTATAGTGTAACGCGCAGCGCATTTGCTTGTGAGAAAGCACTGTAAGCGAGGCCAAGATCGAATACGGACGCAGGGTTAACGACCATGGCTCGTGCGTGGGATAGCCTCAGTGTGGTTTTTAGCTGATTCCCCACATTCGTTTAAGTAAAAGCGGGGCTGGTCCCCAATTTCGGCCTCAGAAAATACGTTAGACAAACAGTCAATCTACGATACACACAGAATAAAGTTTACACATTTCATCGACGGGGAGCGCTTCAAACGCCCCTCTTTCCGGTAACCGACGGCTCGAAGGATATCTGGCCGCAAAGTGAAATAAAATAAATTTTCTAAATCTTGCGTAAAGAGCACCCTGTGCTAGTCGGAATTAACGCTAAGTAAGAACAAGAATAGGCTATAGAGCAAAAGCCGAAAAATATTAATAGCCTGCAAACTGTATGCATACATATGAGCATGATAGGGTGTGGCTCAGTTAGGAATAGAAAGTACATGGTCCAAGCACACTGATGTGGGCACCGTCTATGTCCGACGTCAATGTGCAATAACCATCCACAGACGGCGGGTGCAAGCACTACCAATGTAGGGCGTATCAAAAGTATCCGGGGGCAGCGGAAACAGTGCAATCCCTGGTCGGTCTCGTCAAAGGCACAATGGACCAACACAGGTTTGCATCTGTTCTTGAGAACCACGTCCATGTCAGTGTGTAGATAGTTTTTTCCTCAGCACGATGGCACCCACCTGCAGGACACTGCAACGTGTTACACAGCTCGCAGTGTACCTGCGTAGCTCGAAGAGCCCCAGGTTGAGTTTAGTTTATCGTACTCCCTTGGCCACCAGACTCCTTGGATTTGAGCCCAGTCGAGAATCTGTAGGATAATCTAGATATGGCTGTTCGCATCGTAGAACTTCAACCAAGAAGTCTGGCCCTCTTCCCTGTTGGTACCATCGAGAACCTCATTGACTCTCTACCTGCACGTCTCGAGGTGGTCCAGGCTGTTAAAGGTGGTTATTCCGACTTTCGACAGGTGGTCACATTAATGTGAGAGACAACGAGCATTGGAAGTCCAACAAGACAGTGATTAAAACTGCCACGTCAGACACTTCACAAATTTTTGACTGGCTAAATGAGTCAACCAAAGATACTTATTTAAAGACAAATGATGTAATTGAACAGGTGAGGATTTTCACCATACTAGCAAACGCACGGAGCAGGGTAGCGGTCGGAGTAGTGGGCTCTAGTAGAGGAAGATTTTAAGTCAGTAATTATTTTTTATTTCCGAGAGGCTTCCACAAAATAAATGTGGCAAAATCATTTAAAACAGATATTCCAGTTAGTTAAATGAAGTTTAACCAAAACCCTCCGAACCAACCAAATCATAATTAAATTTAAAAAATTAGTGAAGCAAGCAATCAACTGAAATCAGTTAAAAGTATCTTTAAAGTCTTGCCTATTATGGCTATAGTTTCAAGTAGGAAATTACAGTTATCAAAATAATTTAGAGTTACCGAAGCAGTTTTAAACCAACAAAAGAACAAAGTGCCATTCTTTATTTTGATAAAATCGCATAAGACCCGGCTTTCAGGAAGTATATCCTATCTTCAGGTGCCTGACTGCGTACGAGAAAATCGTTTTTCAAAGGAGGAATGTAAAGAATAAGTTATTGTTAGTGTTAATTCTTTGTGATATTATTATTTTTTCATAATATTACACCATCTGTAGCAGTCTTCTGTGTAAGAGGCTTCAGTGTTGTTAGACAAAGTTTAATAACTTTTTAGCTCTATCTACTAATTTTAAATTACTATTTTAGTATTTCCTCCCTTTCAATTATTACATGACATCAGATTACATTAGTTATGCAATACTGCCACCTGGTGGCATGTTCGGTGATATGTGAAGCCATGTACCTAGTGCCAGTCAGTTTGTTTGCTATCTTGATCTGGTTAACTTTCATTGACCCTGTGACATGACATTATGACTTAGGTTTTACTCAGATTGATGCACCGATGTTTGTACAGTATGTTTTACAGTACCTTAAGGATGTTAATACTGTTAAAACTGTCTGACGCATTCTCTTAATTTGGACACTACTTGTTTGTATGATGATATGTACTACTAACTGCTGATGCATAATTATTCATGTTAATGCTATTGTATTCCGAAATATTTCTGACTTGTAACTATTTATAACAATCTACAGATATGAAGTTGACCGTTTAAGCGGTTAAAATTAGTGATTACTGTTTTCTACACTGTGGTCTTACCTAAATAAAAGTTTTAATAAAGTCTACAACACTGAAGTTTTCATATTGCTATCTCCAAGCTGACTATGACAGGTAGTTACAGTAATTATTTAATGCAGCCGGTTGCCTGACAGAACAATCTGAGCTATCGTGTCGACTGCTTGGCATTCCGAGAAATTGTCATAGCTTTAGTGAACTAAACACCAGCGGAAAACATTCAAGTCGATTTTCCTCGAGAATTTTTGAGAGTTGCATTGCGATTCTTTCACACCATACATATGAGAAATTACAACAACTCGATTGCAATGCGGTCTCCTTGTTAGTCAGTACATGTTTTCTGATTAAATCTTAGAATTTTCCCTCAATATTCTGTTACACTCCACTTATTACTGTACTGCTATCTGGTGGCAAAATCGCTGACTGTGAGACCATGTACACACTGCTTGTAAGTTTGCTTGCTACCTTGATCTAGGGGGGCTCCCTTTTTGGGAGTATATGGGCGACAACCACATAGACCATTACCTAAATCTGACCATGTTCCTCCTTACCTGTGTCAGACTTCCTGTTTTCTTTTCTATTAGCTTCCCTTAGCCAACTTTTTTTCAGACTTGGTGCTAATAGTTTTTGAAGTCAGTGGGTGTTTTTCGTTTTCTTCTTCTTCTTCTTCCACTTTCTTGGGTCGTGACTGAAGACTGTAACGTTCTGCAAGGCAAGGTGGGATCAAGCCTTCACAACTGTAGCCTAAGGAGCGGAAGCAGCAGTCCTTTGCATGGGGTTTTATATGTGGGAGGAGAACTTAACTCTAAAAATAATTCGGGATAGGACTCCCATAATAGTAAGGAAGGTAACCATCCAAGGGCAGGAGGCCCCAACAGAAACCTCCCCAGTCCCCTGAGCTGGGGCTGTGCATCTGGGTTGGTGTCCCCTCCATATAAAAGGAACTTCAGACATAAGCCTCAGGTAGTAAGAAACCCGGAAAGACCTAACAAATACGACTTCGGCAGGGACAGGACCAAAAGATGTGGAAGAGCAGACATACTCAGTTTAGCAGCTTGGAATGTCAGAGGTGTCTACACAAAAGAAGAATATATATGAGGCTGTATTAAGTTAAACGAAAAAGAGAAAGTACAGGAAACAGTAGGTCTTCAAGGATATGCATTACTCTACAGAAGAGTGGAAGAAACTATAAGAGCTCTATCAGGAAGCCATAATGGTAGATCGAAATGGAAAGAAAAGAATGATATCGTAAAGCTTTTATAACGAGAGACCTTTGTGAGTACACATATGTTCCTGCCATTGCTAGAATTAGGCTCACCTGTAGTATAGTGAAGTCTGGAAAAACTACAGACAGCCAAGATCTAAATAAATACTTTATTAGCGATGTTGGACATTTGGAGTTTTTCCAGAGTTTGTTATATGAGTTCGTTTTAAATACCCAGAGGCCATGTGACAACAGAAGAGATTCATAATCTAGAAGAAGGCAGAAAAGTAGAGATGGAAAAATTCTACGAGAAATTATAATCTGTCCTCAAAGAGATTAAGAAAACAGATGTACTGTACCTCTGTGGAGACTGAAATACCCTCAGTGGGAACACTCCTATAGGAAAGTTTTTGGGAAGCTTAACTTAACACTAATGGTGAGAAGATAAGGATAGCGTGTTACACATATAGTGCCTTGAAGGTACTAACACATTCTTTAGGAACAGAGATATTCATTTGTACACATGGAGCGATGGAAGTTCTAGGTCAATGAAAGATATTGTGGTAGCTAACAGAAAAGAGGGTTCTGCGTGAGTGATGCAACAGTACACAGCGACCATTATTCGCTGACGAAAAAATTGTTTCTAAGAACTAAATTGTCGAAATCTAAGCAACAAATCAGGACCAGAAAAGAAAACGAATGAAACTATAGATTACATTGTTGAAAAATAATCAATAACAGACTCCTGTCACCAAATATTGAATGTATATTTACTGGGTAAAAAACATAGGATATTAATCAATTATTGCAAGGGTTTAGAAGTGTAAGAAAAGAGCAGCAGATGACGTACTGAGCAAACAAACCACCTGGCAACGAAAGAGAGAATGGAAATGGCCCTCAGGAATAAGCAAATAGACTATGAAACGTGCCTGCAGCTAAAAACAGATCAAGGTAGACAACATTGTAAGAGCTGCTGGAAATACTGTAAAAGAAGAGCACATACTGACATTTGGATAAAGTAATGTGTATGGGACACAAGACTTCGCCTTTAAGTTGTTAAGGAATTGAAATCAATCAGACAGAGACAACGCACTAATAGATGTGATAACACACGGACTGGACTGAACATTATAAAAGTATTTAATTTAACACTGATGCACATATTTCTACTAATCCTGAAGATACATCCAGAGAATTAGTAAAAGATATTGACTCACTTACTTTTGGAGAGCTAGGCGGTACAATAAAAAAGAAAATGAAAGAATAAAAAATCAGTAGGACTAGAGGGTCTAAACATAGAACTCTTACAGAATGGAGGACTACACACATACCTGCATACGTTAATCCTTGTTCCACACATCATGAATACGACATTTCGTAATGATGTGGGAAGTGTCACTTTAACATAAGTTATCTTTATACAAAATAATTAATAATTTTTTTACAGTTACTACTTCATATCTAAGAATTCTTCTATTGATTAGGAGTTGTTATTCAGAAATTCTTTCAATTTGCTTTTAAATGTTGGTTGGCTATCTGTCAGACTTTTAATGCTATTACAAATGACCTAAGATTTTTGTGGCAGCATAATTCACCCCTTTCTGTGTCAAAGTGTGATTTAATCCAGAATATTGAAGATCATTTTTTCTTCTAGTGTCATAGCTATACTCTTTGCTGTTATTTTTGAATTGGGGTGGGTTATTAATGACAAATTTCATAAGTGAATATATGTATTGCGAAGTTACTGTGAATATCTCGAGTTCCTTAATGTCTGCAAAGTGATCTTGGATAGGCTCCAGCTATCATTCTGATTACACACTTTTGTGCAATGAATACAAATATGGTGCCATATTAAAGCAGTGAACGAAAATAGGCATAGTAGGCTAATTTACTGATATGTTTATCACCAAAATTTCTAATAACCCTAATATCATAAGTAGCCAAACCTAACCATTTCAGAAGATCATCGATGTGTTTCTGCCAATTCAATTTCTCATCAATGCACACACCCAGGAATTTTGAGTATTCTGAATTAGCAACAGACTTCTGTTCATAGTCTATGTTATATCAATGGTGCCATGCCATTTAATGTAGAGAATTGCATAAACTGTGCCTCCCCAAAATGTAGTGAGAGTCAATTTGTAGAGAAACACTTAATAATTTTCTGAAAGACATTATTTACAATTTCCTCAGCTGATTCTTGCTTGTTGGGTGTAATACTATACTTGTATCACTAGCAAAAAGAACTAGCTTTGCATCTTCATGAATATAGAATGGCAAGTCGTTAATATGTATTAAGAACAACAAGGGACCCAAGACTGAACCCTGTGGGACACCATTCTTGATACATCCCCTGTTAGAGGACTCTGCTGATCTTTGCAGACTATCTGTACTGTTAATTTCAACCTTCTGCATTCTTCCAGTTAAGTATGAATTAAACCATTTGTGCACTGCCCCACTCATACCCCAATACTTAAGCTTATCGAGAAGAATTTCATAATTCACAAAATCAAAAGCCTTTGAGAGATTACAAAATATCCCAATGGATGATGTTTGGTTATTCAATGCATTTAATAATTGATCAGTGAAAGCATATACAACATTTTTGGTTGAAGAGCCTTCCTCAAAACCAAATTAACATTTAGATAGTACTTCATTTTTACAAATATGTGATGCTACTGTTGAATACATTACTTTTTCAAGAATTTTGGATAATGCTGTCAGAAGTGAAATTGGGCGGTAGTTGTTAGTATCAGACCTATCCCCTTTTTATGCAATGGTTTAACAATAGTGTATTTCAGTCTATCTGGGAAAATGCCCTTTTTCAGTGAGCTACTGCATATGTGGCTGAGAATCTTACTTAGTTGTTGGGAAGAAGCTTTTAGTACTCTGTTGGAGATGCCGTCAGTTCCATGTGAGCTTTTATTTTTGAGTGAATTTATTATTTTCCTGATTTCAGTAGGAGAGGTGGGATGAATTTAAATTTTATCAAATTGCATAGGTACTGCCTCTTCCACATACTGTCTTGCATTTTCTATTGAATAGCTGGATCCTATTTTCTCTACAACACTTAAAAATGCTTATTAAAATTTGTTTTCTACTTCTGACTTCTTGTTAACAAACTTACCATTGAGTTTGATAGAAATATAGTCTTCCTGTGCTCTCGGTTGTCCTGTTTTCATTTTAACAGTATTCCAAAATTGTTTTTATTTTATTATCAGGTGTGCTAATCTCAGACATAATGCACATACTTATGGACTTTTTAATAACTTTTCTTAATACAGTGCAGTATTTGTTACAATGTTTCACTGTTTGGGGATCATTACTCCTCCTAGCTATAAGATACATTTCCGTTTTCTGTTTATAAGATATTCTTAACCCTTTAACAAGTCATGGATTTTACATAATTTCTTACAATTACATTTCGCTGTTTCCTTAGGGAAACTATTTTCAAATATACTCACAAAGGTATTATGAAACAGATTAAATTTTAAATTAGCTTCATGTTCCCTGTAAACCTCATCCCAATCTAACTGTTGCAAGCTTTCCCTAAAATTTTGAATAGTTAAATCGTTAATTGAATGCACTACTTTGGAGATCTCATTTGCATTACTGTATGGAGCTGTATCATACACTGTAACTACTATTCAAACTCCGCCTTCTTCAACTTCAAAACATCTGTTGGCTTACAATGAGGATCCATGACAAATGGTTAACGGTAACTGTCTCTTCTGTATTTAAGAAAGGGGAAAAGAAATAAATCCACAACTTCTAGTCGTAAACGTATATTAAATTCAACTTATTAACCATACACTATTATATTGAATAGCGATTAAAGCCAGCAATATAGTCACTCTTTCAAGAAGAACAGAATGGGTTTCGAAAAGGAAGAGCTTGTATTGACAATGTATTTACTATGAAACATCTAAAAGATAAAATAAGGGAATGCAATTTGACCACCTATATGACATTAGTAGATCTAGAGAAAGCTTTCGATAAGGCAGACAGGCAGGAACTATGAAATATAATGGCTAAGTTGGGCTACCCTTAGCACATAGTAACGTGTATAAAAAGCTTACATAGTGCCAGCTGCTACTGTCTCAATTTATCCAGCTGCAGGCGGGAAACATAATTATTAACCAAGGAGTACGACAAGTGTACATGTTTTTTGGCATTTATAAGGACGATATCCTATACAGATGGAAGGATCAGGTACCACATGGATTGTGTTAGGAAGGACCACATTAAAAGTTCTAGCATATGTTGATGACTTAGTGATTATGCAAGAATCTGAAGACAATCGTCAAAAAAGTGTTTATTTACTACGTAATATTTGTAGAGAGTAATTTTAAAATTTCAACCTCAAAATCAATGACGATTGCATTCCAGGGCAAACGCTCAATAAAAGCAGTGATTATGTTGAATGACAAAATTTTAGAACAGGTTCAACATTTTAATTATTTAGCCTGTAATATGTCGTATCTCGTATAAGTCAGGAAGATACCATGCAGTGTGCGGAAATATTCGAAGAACACTGAAAAGAACGCGGACCGAAACACAGCTGAAGCTTTACAAGGTAATAGCAGTGCTGGTTATTCAATATGGCAGTGAAACGTGGATATTAGACAAAAATACCACATCCATATACAAGCCACAGAAACGAAATTTCGTAGGGCACTACTGGGAAACGCCGCGTGGGATTAGCCGAGCGGTCTGAGGCGCTGCAGTCATGGACTGTGCGGCTGGTCCCGGTGGAGGTTCGAGTCCTCCCTCGGGCTTGGGTGTGTGTGTTTGTCCTTAGGATAATTTAGGTTAAGTAGTGTGTAAGCTTAGGGACTGATGACCTTAGCAGTTAAGTCCCATACGATTTCACACACATTTTAACATTTTTGAACTACTGGAGCCAGCTGAAGTGGCCGTGCAGTCTGGAACCGCGAGGCCGCTACGGTCGCAGGTTCGAATCCTGCCTCGGGCATGGATGTGTGTGATGTCCTTAGGTTAGCTAGGTTTAACTAGTTCTAAGTTCTAGGGGACTAATGACCTCAGAAGTTGAGTCCCATAGTGCTCAGAGCCATTTGAACCATTTGAACTACTGGAAAACACATTCCTTTCTAAAATTAAGAACCCAAGATATACTGAATCACAAATACTTGCAATACAGAATAAAATGGACAAGTATAGAAGCAAATGGGAAGAGCATTTCGAAAGAATGGACAACAGAATGAATCCGAAAGTTTCTCTGTCGTATAGACTTACTGACCGAAGAGACCTAGGAAGACCGAGGCAAAGATGAATGGAGATCGGAACAGGCCGAAGGGCCCAATTCCTGAGTATAAAATGATGATGATAATAATGATGTCCTTGGTCTGGTTAACTCTGGCTGACACTGTGATCGAGCATTGTGACATACCTTATGTCATTTTAACATTAGTACAGCGATGTTTGTACAATATGTTTTAGTGAGGATATTGTTAATACGACTGTAAGGTGTGTTTTCACTGGAGTTTTGTTGCACATTGGCTTTGGAAGTCACTCAACATATTTCAAAGAACGTACATCACATCCCTATATCATGAAACAGACTGTACAAAGTGTTTCAGTTGATTAAGCACGTCTAAAAATTGCAGCTACTTGCTGAAACGGGTAATGGTATCTACGCGATCCTGACGCAATAAGGTGTTTAACAGAATTGTTTTATACTGTTATTGCAAACTCAAACTACACTTATGCACATGTTTCGGTTGGATGAAATGTGTATGATTTCATTACTATAATTATGATTGGTACTTGATTATTAATGAGACGTACTGTCCGTCATAATATTTTGACGGCGGACCATAAAGTTACTGCAGCGCATATATTCACGAGTAAGACTGATAAGCTGCCTATGACTGCATCGTGTATCGGCGATGTGGAGACCCCACAAGGCCTCTTGCAGCATTTACAGATGTTTAGCGCCTCGGAGTACCCGCAACAGGTATCTTACGTGCGTCAGCAGCAGGAGTCCGGGCGTGGTCTGAGGTCTGATATGGTCCCGCTAGCTAACCTGGTTGCGTTATGGGACGAGAGGCGGCAGCTTGGCGTGAAATTGGCGAGCGTCGCATCGCAGAAGAGGCTGTGGAGAGCAACCACGGGCGTCTCGCGTGACGACCGTGGGCAGGATGCAAGGGGTAATTAACCAACCTAGCTCCATCCCTCAAGATCTTTACGGCAGGATGGTCGTCGAATGTCCCTCTCCGCTTAGGGATTTCTGTTAGTCTTGAGCAGTCTTGCAACCACTCGATTGGTACAATAAGAAGCTTACTTTTTGCAGGTTGAATAACTGATGAAGAGGAATATCCACATATGCTGTCTTATACTGGTGTATGTTCTGTGTCGTGTTTCCCTATAGTCGTAGATAGGTGTCACTATTTAGTCACTAACTCAAGACAAAACGGCGAGGTTGGTCATCATATAGCAGCTTCCTGTCTTCAGAAGGCATATAATGGACGTCACACTTAAAGTGTCTACCAAGAGCTATTAAGAAAGATGCATTTGTTAATGAGCATAGAAAGTTCCGACATAACCTCTTGATTAGAAACTGTGTATTATGGTCCAAAGTTAGTGATATCTCTGATATCTGGTATGAGATATCTTAATCTTGTGTAGACATCAATCGCGTCGCAGGTCATTTACTTTCCAAAACCACGGTACGTGACCCCGTTTAACTAATTCTCACTATTATTAACTGCAACTCCACAATACGGAAATTTTGCACTGTTTGTGAATATGATAACGGTAACGTGATATTTGATACCTCTACTATTATGATGCGCAGCGGTTTAGCTCCTTTGTTTTTATGTATATGTCTTAACTTCTTTAGACTGATAGTCGGATAACAGAGGGAACTCCATCTGAACATCGTAGCAGCTGTCGACAGCTGTTGTGCCAGTTCTTAATAAAAAAACGTGATTGGAACATAAATGCTGGTGAACATATTTACTGACTTTCATGGCCAGACACCCGATGTATACATATTTTCTGTTACGTGAGCACATTTTTATCGCTGGTACGTTGTTGTACTCATTTCCGCAGTTTGGATTCACATCGGCAATCATCACAACTTTTAATGTATTTGATACTACCACAATCATACCTGCAGATATGTTTACATGGTCGTCTATAATGTTGTGTTGTTTATTTTGTGTTTAAATTTTAGTATCAGATTGACTTTCATAAACTTTTCAGTAAAAAAATTGACCTGTTTTATTTAGAGGTTTATATCCTTCTCCAAATAAATTATGAGACAGTATTCCTAAAACGAAGTGCAAAATTGCTAAGCAGGGATGGCTCGAGGACAAATGTATGGATGTAGAGGCTTATCTCACTAGGGGTAAGATAGATACTGCCTACAGGAAAATTAAAGAGACCTTTGGAGAAAAGAGAGCCACTTGTATGGATATCAACAGCTCAGATGGAAACCCAGTTCTAAGCAAAGAAGGGAAAGCAGAAAGGTGGAAGAAGTGTATAGAGGGTCTATACAAGGGCGATGTACTTGAGGACAATATTATGGAAATGGAAGAGGATGTAGATGAAGATGATGTGGGAGGTACGATACTGCGTGAAGAGTTTGACAGAGCGCTGAGTCGAAACAAGGCCCCAGGAGCAAACAGCATTCCATTGGAACTACTGACGGCCTTAGGAGAGCTAGTCCTGACAAAACTCTACCATCTGGTGAGAAAGATGTATGAGACAGGCGAAATACCCTCAGACTTCAAGAAGAATACAATAATTCCAATCCCAAAGAAAGCAGGTGTTGACAGCGGTGAAAATTACCGAACTATCAGTTTAATAAGTCACAGCTGCAAAATACTGACGCCAATTCTTTACAGACGAATGGAAAAAATGGTAGAAGCTGACCTCGGGGGAAATGAGTTTGGATTCCGTAGAAATGTTGGAAAACGTGAGGCAATACTGACCCTACGACTTATCTTAGAAAATAGATTAAGGAAAGGCAAACCTACGTTTCTAGAATTTGTAGACTTAGAGAAAGCTTTTGACAATGTTGACTGGAATACTCTCTTTCAAATTCTAAAGGTGGCTGAGGTAAAATAGAGGGAGCGAAAGGCTATTTACAATTTGTACAGAGACCAGATGGCAGTTATAACAGTCGAGGGGCATGAAAGGGAAGCAGCGGTTGGGAAGGGAGTGAGACAGGGTTTTAGCCTCACCCCGATGTTATTCAATCTGAATACTGAGCAAGCAGTAAAGGAAACAAAAGAAAACTTCGGAGTAGGTATTAAAAGCTATGGAGAAGAAATAAAAACTTTGAGGTCCGCCGATGGTATTGTAATTCTGTCAGAGACAGTAAAGGACTTGGAAGAGCAGTTGAACGGAATGGACAGTGTCTTGAAAGGAAGATATAAGATGAACATCAACAAAAGCAAAACGAGGACAGTGGAATGTAGTCGAATTAATTTGGGTGGTGCTGAGGGTATTAGGTTAGGAAATGAGACACTTAAAGTAGTAAAGGAGTTTTGCTATTTGGGGAGCAAAATAACTGATGATGGTCGAAGTAGAGAGCATATTAAATGTAGACTGGTAATGACAAGGAAAGCGTTTCTGAAGAAGAGAAATTTGTTAACATCGAGTATTGATTTAAGTGTTAGGAAGTCGTTTCTGAAAGTATTTGTATGGAGTGTAGCCATGTATGGAAGTGAAACATGGACGATAAATAGTTTGGACAAGAAGAGAATAGAAGCTTTCGAAATGTGGTGCTACAGAAGAATGTTGAAGATTAGATGGGTAGATCACATAACTAATGAGGAGGTATTGAATAGAATTGGGGAGAAGACGAGTTTGTGGCACAACTTGACAGGAAGAAGGGACCGGTTCGTAGGACATGTTCTGAGGCATCAAGGGATCACAAATTTAGCATTGGAAGGCAGCGTGGAGGGTAGATATCATAGAGGGAGACCAAGAGATGAATACACTAAGCAGATTCAGAAGGATGTAGGTTGCAGTAAGTACTGGGAGATGAGGAAGCTTGCACAGGATAGAGTAGCATGGAGAGCTGCATCAAACCAGTCTCAGGACTAAAGACGACAACAACAACATTCCTAAAACTTGGAGCAACCGTCTTAAGGTACTTAGTGACGTTGATGGCAGTCCTGTCCTTGGAGTGAAGTGGTAATGTACCTCGTTAGGATTTCAGAGGACAACGAAGATTAAAGCGAGTTGGTGGGGCAGGAAAATTTACGATTAACACTTAACCTTGGTTGGGTGAACAGGAAGATCATCCAAACGCATAACATGAGTTAACGGAAAGGTAGCAAAGAAATATATAAATTTGAACCGATATTTTCAGTAGAGGGTTTCCGTGATTCGTTTGTACTTCTCAAACTTTTATAGGTGTAAATAATTGCTATTTAAACAACCAACATATCTTCATGTACCTCTAAGTTCTGGGAATAATAGCTGGTCATCAAATTAAATTATTCATTATTATATTTGTTGTATTGTTTTGCTGAGACTTCTACACAGCTCACCGCCACTTATCGAAAATCATGTTCTACCAGTATTAATTGCTATGAAAAATTTTTACTATTACGACATTTTCTAATTGTTGCAAACAATTAGGCATCCAGAATACGAAAGCAAAGGAACCGTTGTAGAAACATGAGATGGAAAAGCTGTGAAATTATATGAAACGAGTAATGTACATACATAAAGTTTTCCATTCACATAATCTGCATGGATACATACATGATGTTAAGACCCACTTTTTTTGTTTGATGTATTCAAATCTGCGTCTTACCCTCCATCTCCCTCTCTAGAACTATGGAAGTACTTTATTGGTGAAATGACACATATTTCTTTATCTCAAACACTTCGAGACTCTTATCTTTTGGTTTTTCAATCATGAGTCACTACCATACAAGGCATGGCTCCTAATGTACACTACCACAAATTTCATCTTCAAATTAATGGCTATGTTTGATACTAGCAGACTTTTGTTCTGTGTAAGTCTGGATTTTGCATCCTCCTTGTTTCATCCGTTATGTGTTAGTTTGCTTCCAATGTAGCAAAATTTCTTAACGTTCTCTACTTCGTAGTACAAATTTTGACGTTAAGTTTATTTATAATGTTATTTCTGCTTTTTCTTAATATTATCTCCTTCATCAGTTCACTTTCAGTTGTAGAAACCGTCTGGCCGATTGTGGGGCTGAGTGGTGGGCCAGAGGGGCAGACTGTTGACTGAGAAAACACTTTGTTAGTTTGAATTACAAACGTTTCTCCTTCACTAATGAGAGATGGACTTGCCCCACCCTGGCCCAACAGGCCGGCGACGGTCAGTAGATAGGACCCCCCCCCCCCCCTCAGACGTAGGGTACTTGCGTCGTCGCCCAGCGATGCTGACGTCATAACTGTGAAATGAGCCAGTGACCCATCAGTAGGCCAAGTCTCTGTCGTCAACAGCGCACTCCTTTTTCAGCGCTGTGTCGGCCCTCTGATGTCAAACTCTCATACCTAGATCACCCACACGTGGCTTGTATCTTTCGTGGTGACGAGGAGTGCTGCTGCTGCTGTGCACGTGGCATGATCTGCTGCTTTCTGGTAGAAGCGTGGCGGTGGCTGGCGTAGGCTACAGGTACGCTGCGCTATGGTACCAACCTCTACACGGTGCTGCGTGAGGCTGCTGCCCTATCTGGTCTTGAAACCATGGCTGCAGTCGTCAGCACCCTATCCTGTTGTCGACCAGCGGAGCCCTGGCATTGTGGTAGTACTGCTGGGCTCCGAATGCCTCTGTCTCAAAATTCACAGTCATTTATGCTGCTTCCTGGATGGGGGAGGCGAAGTGTATTTCCTGCACTATTTCGTTGCTCCTAGTCATGTAACTCATAACACAGTTCTAGCCCTGGTGTGGTGACACTGTCCTGCATCCCTCTCTCCCCAGTTACTGCCACTGTATGTTTCGCAGTAGGTTCTGCAATACTTGTGCGTACTAGTTGCTATAATATACATGTCGCAACAGTGTACTTAGCTGCCAGCTTTGGCTAATGTAATACTTTTCAGCAGCTTCTTACAAATTTCACGTAGGTGAAACGTTCAGGATTGTGGTTGGGGAGTGGAGCACTCGGTTGTTTGAGGGTGTTGAGCTGACACGTGTCCTCCATCCTCCATTTAATACTTTAAACTCAATTTTCCTGAAAAGCAACATCTTCACATTGGACGCCATGTTGGAACACCCGACGTCCTTGGAGTGAGGTGGGATATGAGTTTCGCCAAGTGCAGAGCCGGCAGCAACGACGGCACGCACCTGTAAACTGCTGATAGTTAAGGATGAGCGGGAAATGGAAGCGCTCTGACTTTAAAACAGAGAGCTTCGTAAGCAACTTGATGTCATTTCAAGCAACAGCACCACTAGCTGACGACACTTAAAATCACATCAAAACATTCAGTTGAGCACTGTCCTAAATGTTAATCAGAATGGCATTCAATAAACAATAAGCTTGAGAGAAATGTGTACAGTCGTTCGGAACTAGCATTCAGAAGCAAGAAGCTACATTCTTAATATCTTTTCACGTGTTGAGTTCATAATAAGACAGACAATGGAAAAAAGAACAGCAATCGATCGCGAAATCTTTCCTGTTGTTGCAGCAGGTGTATATTTCACCCATTATGTTGTCATCTTCAGTGTTAAAAATTACAAAACAGGAGAATCAGAGACATAAATAAGATAGTGAACAACGTATATAAAGACAAACATAAGAATCATGCAGTTACATACTATACAACAACAAGTAACATTGGTCCAAAGCGTGACATAGTAAACAATGTTGGTTGATCCAGACCATATAGGAGACTAACATAAACTGAAACTGTTACTTGCTTACATGGTTGATCAGGAAGAAAATACAGGTCAGAGACGTACGGTGCCCTCTATTCAGAACTGATGAATATTTAAATAACTGTGAAGCTATATAATTCTTTTTTAAATGTACTGAGCAATAAACGCACAAGTAATGGTTAAATCATAGAAAACAAATTTCATGTGTGAAGCCATAAGTGTAATCCCTCAAAATCAGTAAGTGTGGGATAGTTGGTGAAGTATTTTAGCACTACAAACTACTCAAGGAGATACATTTACAGTTTCAAACGACAGCGAAAAGTACAGTATTAAAATAATGTACCAAGATAATTAAAATGTAAAGAAATGAAAGTAGTACAATAAATCATGGTTTCCTTTCCCTTGGCATCAACAAAAATCGCACAGTCTGTAAAAATACATTAGTGCCATCTATGTGCTTAAGGTGTAAATAGTGGAATAAAACATGTTTATAGTGTTGGAAGAAATGAAGCAAACCAGTGACGTAAAAAAAATGAATAAATAAGTAAAATAAAGAAATGTATCAGCATTATGAGAAATAAAATACATTCAAACAAACTGGGGTTAAGTGAGTATGTGATTATACCATTCAAACGTGCGTCCTCTCTCGGCTGATGTAAAATACGAAACCATCAAAGGAATAATATAATGAAGCTTAGAGTAATTTTTTGACGTTATGTCATCACAAGCAAATAAAAATATGAAAATAGTACAAGGTGCATTCAAGTTCTAAGGCCTCCGATTTTTTTTCTCCGGACTGGAAAGAGATAGAAACATGCGCATTGTTTTAAAATGAGGCCGCGTTCATTGTCAATACATCCCAGAGATGGCAGCACCGTACGGCAGAAGGAATTTTACCGCCAGCGGTGAGAATGAGAACTGTTTTGAATACTTAAAATGGCGACGTTTTCCTTACTTGAACAGCGTGAAATCATTCGTTTTCTGAATTTGCTTGGTGTGAAACCCATTGAAATTCATCGACAGTTGAAGGAGACATGAGGTGATGGAGTTATGGATGAGTTGAAAGCGCGTTCATGGGTGCGACAGTTTAATGAAGGCAGAACGTCATGCGACAACAAACCGAAACAACCTCAGGCTCGCACAAGCCGGTCTGATGATATGATCGAGAAAGTGGAGAGAATTGTTTTGGGGGATCGCCAAATGACTGTTGAAGAGATCGCCTCCAGAGTTGGCATTTCTGTGGGTTCTGTGCACACAATCCTGCATGACGACCTGAAATTGAGAAAAGTGTCATCCAGGTGGGTGCCACGAATGCTGACGGACGACCACATGGCTGCCCGTGTGGCTTGTTGCCAAGCAATGTTGATGCACAATGATAGCATGAATGGGACTTTCTTTTCGTCGGTTGTGACAATGGATGAGACGTGGATGCCATTTTTCAATCCAGAAACAAAGCGCCAATCAGCTCAATGGAAGCACACAGATTCACCGCCACCAAAACAATTTCGGATAACCGCCAGTGCTGAAAAAATGATGGTGTCCATGTTCTGGGACAGCGAGGGCGTAATCCTTACCCATTGCGTTCCAAAGGACACTACGGTAACAGGTGCATCCTACGAAAATGTTTTGAAGAACAAATTCCTTCCTGCATGGCAACAAAAACGTCCAGGAAAGGCTGCACGTGTGCAGTTTCACCAAGACAACGCACCCGCACATCGAGCTAACGTTACGCAACAGTTTCTTCGTGATAACAACTTTGAAGTGATTCCTCATGATCCCTACTCACCCGACCTGGCTCCTAGTGACTTTTGGCTTTTTCCAACAATGAAAGACACTCTCTGTGGCCGCACATTCACCATTCGTGCTGCTATTGCCTCAGCGATTTTCCAGTGGTCAAAACAGACTCCTAAAGAAGCCTTCGCCGCTGACATGGAATCATGTCGTCAGCGTTGTGAAAAATGTGTACGTCTGCAGGGCGATTACGTCGAGAAGTAACGCCTGTTTCATCGATTTCGGGTGAGTAGTTAATTAGAAAAAAAATCGGAGGCCTTAGAACTTGAATGCACCTCGTATAATAAGTTAAAATAGCACTCATAAAAGCTATTACGTACCGGATTGAAAAGTCGCGGATACGATGTATACCACTGATGTATTCCTTATTGTGGCTGTAACAGTGACGTATATCCGTATGTCTTTTATGTTGAATCTTTTATGATGAAAAATCTCAATCTCCTCGGACAGGTCGACAAACCCCTCCTTTCTTTTTGCGATGCAACAACTTAACATATGATAAGTAAGACAGAGTTGCATGTCCGCTCTGGATCACGTGGGTAGCAAGATTTGATATTTCCACCGCATCCGTCTGTTCGAGTGTTACATGTTCAGTGAACCGAACTTCGATTCTGCGTCCAGCTTGTGTCATGTAACATGTGATCGGGACCAGGTTTCAAACATGGAGGACGAAGACAGTAACAAGAGCTACATTTCACTGCCGTATTATCGGGTCTTTAGAACAAAAATTGCTCCGAATTTCAGGAAGAATAAAATTAACGTTTCTTTTTCTGCTAATAATAATTTAGGATTGATTTTGCCTAATAGTGTAGATAAGAAAGGTATCCTATATGAGTCGGGCTATATCTAATACTATGAGCCGTTAGCTGCGCACAATGGTGTCATTTGGATTCCAATCTAATCTAAATAAAATAATTAATTTGTTTATAAGTTATTATTCTGCTATAGTTTATTTTGTGTTCCTAATACTGTATCGTTCTTTAAAATAATTGTATTTGCAACACTTTGAATGAAGGTGTAGCGTTCTTTAAAAATCTTCTTTGTATTGTATTGAATGAAAGCTTCAGCTGGGATTGCATAGAAAACTGGAGTTGCCGCTTAGCGTGTTGTAACTTACTGTGTGTTAGCAAAAACTTTATACGGACTGATTGGGCAATGCAATTCCCCATATTAATGAAGAGATACAGTCACTGCAAAATATATTCAGTCCCTTAGGCACTGAATCCTCGGCCCTGTTCAAAACTGCTAACTTTGGTCCCTATGCACATAACAAGTAAATAACATTGTCTTACCTCTAAAGCAGCTGTGGTAGATAGCGATATATTCTGATCTCTCGTGAAGAAGAATAAAATGTACTAGCTACAGGCACACTGTTGTATAATGCTGGTCGTATTACCTAGAAATATACATGAACTTCTTTTGAATGATAAATGAAAGCATTTCAGAAAAATTCAATATCTCTGAAAAACATACGACCTGGGCTTCGGTGAAGTTCTAACGCTGACCTTTTCAACAGTGAAATTGTATTCTAAGTGAAGTTTGGCTTTCCAAAACATCCGATAAATGAAATTACATTACTCAGAAAAATTACATCCTTTTTACTAATTGAGTCACAAACAAGGAGAGTTATACAGCAAGTATTATCTAACCTCACTACAAAAGCATGAAGACAAATCATCAAATTACGTATACCTAAATTAACAAATCTTAGAAACATTACAAAAGGGAAATATCCAAATAGCCTTTACATCAGATCCGTTTACGAACATTCTGGGGTTACTGCACAATTGCCAATTATCTGGGAAATCATCTACACTGGCAAAACGAAAGTCATAAATGTTTAACATCTCTACCTCGTCTGCGAGAAGACTTCTGCTTTCACATTTATATTTCAAATAATACATGTAGTCGTAAATTTCTACAATATAATCTAACACTTGGTGGCTTCACAGAGTACACCACAAAAAATTGGCTACTCCATCCTGTTTCGCTCACAGACAGCTACCCACTACTGTGTGCCAAGCGCTCTTTTACTCCGACACTAGATCTCAGACCAGAAGCAGTACCTTTGGCTCTGCGGTCGAGCAGTCAGCGATCCGCTTTATAGAGCCCATCAGAGACATACGTAGTTTATAATATGTTTATTTTTAATTTACATTAGTATCATTATAATATTCGGATGCCACATGTAAGTGTGCCCCTGTGGCTTCCTTTCAATACCTTTGTACTCCCCAACCAGCTCCCTACTGCTTGCACAGTGGTAGCAGAGAATGGTTGCGCTAGAGCAGCAGGGTTCTAAACTTCTGTAGTTTTAGGGCAGAATAATTTTGCTGTATACTGTTTTTTTGTATACTATCGAGAGACGAGGGATCGTTTATGAGAGAGGGATCATTGGAATTTTGTATTTTACGAAGGGACAACTACAGTTTGAGTTGCCTCTCTGGGGTGGGGAAACAGACGTAGGATTGCGACACTGTGGTAACAACTGCGAGGTGCACTGAGTCGCTGTCTTATCATTCCACCTAACACCGCGTGTAAGGTTCAAATGGTTCAAATGGCTCTGAGCACTATGGGACTTAACTTCTGAGGTCATCAGTCCCCTAGAACTTAGAACTACTTAAACCTAACTAACCTAAGGACAGCACACACATCTATGCCCGAGGCAGGATTCGAACCTGCGACCGTAGCGGTCGCTCGGCTCCAGACTGTAGCACCTAGAACCGCACGGGCACTCCGGCCGCCTACGTGTGAGGTACGTCACCCTTGTTATGTATGTCGCGGCCTCCTTGCTGGTCTGCCAGCCAGCATTAGGTTGTTGCAGGGGACTGCTCCCTTCCGTGTTTAGGTGTTCAGAATACAAGTTCAACTTGATTATCTAGCCAGTCTGGTGTAATATCTCGCCCTGATTAATTCTGTCTCTAACCAGAAAGCTACCAACAAAGAATTTCGGCATAAGATTACATATCTGGAATTGTTGATGACGATTAGTGTTTTAGGGCGCACAACAACGAGGTTATTAGCGCCAGCTATCTGGAATTCAAGATTAGCTTGCTTAATTGGCAGGAGAGCGAGGAATGGCATAAGTGTTCTCTTCCTTGGCAGGTTGCAGTGACAGGTCTTGCAAAACGTTATCAGAGTTACAATTTGGTGGCCTATAGCCCTTTGTCTTACAGGGACAGTTATGGTAACTAAACTGAATATATTAATTTCTACGTATATAAACTGAACTTTTCAAGTTTATTTAAATTTACTTAATTAATCGTTTAACATTGCGATAACTAAAATCAAATGAAAATGAAAATGATGACAACAGTTAGAATCCAAACTGAGTCAACAAATTGCCAGTCCACACAGTTTACCAGTAGGTAGGCTACGGTACTCATAAGTGCACAGTTGCTAAAAATCCCTCACGCTGTATGCGGAGAGAACTTAGGCGCTATTGGCGTGTTTATCTGTGCTGTCCCGCCTACGCTCTCACTGCTACGGACGAGTTACTTTCATATCTCGGACGAGTTACTTTCCTATCTCGACCAATAAGAAAGTTTCGAGCATTTATCATAAAATGTATGTGGCTCTTTGCATGCTATCGTTTTCAAAATACCTCGTTTCGATATCTAGAATCGTTTATGAAATATGGCGATTGTTATGTCGACATGACTCCCGATGGAGAGGTACATACATAAGTGGGGACGATATGTAAGACCGTTGGACGGACATAAAAAACCAACTGCTTAATAACTAAATGAAGTATCCTTATGCTGGAAGTTCTAAATAAAATTTCAATATCTTACCCACATTTCACACATAGCAACGTTTGGGCTGAAATGAACCATACGCAGAGTTTATGCAACGCCATTCTATGAATGCGTGGTGTCCGTTCTTTCGGAAATGTCCGAAAGAATAGACACACCGCAGAATCTGCAGCGCTGCTACATATTATGTTCATTGGAGGTGGAGGGGGAGAAAGGAAAGAAAAGGGCAGAGACTATTGACACCAGCTGCGTTGAGACTTCATTCGGAATCAGCGGCGATGAGAGAAAATGCATGTTGGACCGAGTTTCGAACATTGGATCTTGTACCTACTAGGCAGCTGCGTTAACCATTGCGCCACCCGGACACACGTTTATTGCAATTGCGCCGAGTATCTCAGCACGGCTCTCGACTGACCCACACTCCCCACCTAGCACCACCTGTCTGCAGAGCCAGTCCATGTCCCCCATGCTCACTACTTTGAGATTCCCGCAGGAGGACGAACGTAGTTGAGCATCCGCACTGAAGGTAGTGGATTCATTGTCCATCGAGGCGAATCAGTTATGTGAATGTGTAGTGTCTGTTCATTCAGCCATGACCGAAAGAACAGACACGACACATTCATTTGATTGATTCGCTTCGACGGGAAATGAATCCACCACCTTCACTACGGCCTCCTTTGGGAATCTCAAAGTAGAGAATATGTAGGACATGGACGGGGATGGCAGGAGGGTGGTACTCCGTTGGAGTGTGGGCCAGCAGAGAGGCGTACCGATATAGACGGTGCAATTGCGATAAATACTGTGTCCGGATGGCGCAGTGGTTAACGCAACTGCCTAGTAAACAGAAGGTCCGATGTTCGAATCCCGGTCCAGAAAACATTAGCTCTCATCGCCGCTGATTCCGCGTGAAGTCCCAACGCAGCTAGAATCAATAGTCTCTTCTCTTTCCTTTCCTTTCTCCCCCATCCAACTTTAACTTACATAATTTATGTAACACGTTTTTAAGTGTTTAAAATTTTTGCGCAGTGCTTCACTTAATCTGATGCAGCACAGAAACTTTGACGAATAACGAGAAGAATTTCAGTCCCTTATCGAGTGAAGATATCAGACAGTAAGAGGTGCAAAAATACGTTTTTTAACTTAAATTCTTAAAAACGGATCATGAATATTTCATAGCAACCGGCAAGTCAGCGTGGACAGAACTGGGCATACCGTGCGCGACCGACGGTCTGATGAAAATTCAGTAACTCGAGAATGAACAGTGATAGCATTTTGCTCTTAACTTTAAATAAAATTTTGATATCTACATATCATGCATAGTAATGTTTGGGCTAAAATCAACCAGACGCAAAGTTAATGTAATGCTATGCTAAGCTATGTTTTACTTAATTTGATGCAGCACAGTGACGAAAAGAAGTTCAGTCCTCTGCCGGACGAAGAGGCCGAACTATAAGGTGTCCTAAAGCGAAATTTTTCTCTAAAAAGTTTTCTTAAAATCGGTTCACGAGTATTTCGTCGCTCAGTAATGGTAGCAGTATAGATGAGCAGTATAGTGGCAGCAAATCCACTCTCAGCAAGAAATGCAGAGAGCATGTAATTTTTATAATTAAAAGTGAACTGTTGCACGATCGATAGATGTCAACGCACAGTGGCTTTGTATGCTCGTTGAGCTATTTTTGGTCCGTCGCTTCGATTCCGAGACCATGCGGCATTCGTAAAGATTGATCTTTCTCCTCGCTATGGGCGTGATAATTGTGACAGTTTCTGCTCCTGCTCGTGTTTGTGTCATCCTGCTTCTCCATGGAACCCTGTGCAGCCTCCGGTTGTTGTCTGTACCTGTGTCTGGCTAGGCGATTAGAGGACCGTGTGCTTTGATTTGATAATTGCCATAGAGTTGGGACCTAACTGTGGGTAACAAATTATTGGGGTTTTTGAACTGCTTAGAGTTAAGCAGATCTTTCCAGGTTCACTGTCCTTGTGTCACAATTCGTGAATTTCATTTTTTTTTTTTTTTTTGCTTGGTGCATTGTGCACTAAATCGCCAAGTTTATGCGTCTTACGAGGGCAAATCATTTTGAAAATATTTTGGTGGCTAAACTTAAAAAGAAAGCTTGTGTTTAAAGTAGGTGAGGTTCAGCAGCCAACCGTTCGGTGGTCTCTTCCGCCTAAGTTTTCCGTCCCGCGCGACGGTTAAGTACTTACCATTTCCGTCTCGTGGCGTGATTTGAAGCTGAATCTCGGTTGGACACTGAATTTGTTTACAATCAGGTGTAAGTGGCGGTGGTTGCCGTGATCATTTACCTGCTCTAAGTAATTTCGGGCCCTCCGTCCGGACCACATTGCCCGGGACATGATGGTAACTTTAATGTTTTTGGGTCCCTTTTAATGAACTCGTTCTAGATAAACCTGAATTATTTGCTGTATTTTAGTCAAACACATTCTAAAGCTGTTTCTTGCCTGCCTGTCTCGTAGACTGTTTTCCTATCATGTTATACTAGTTATAAAACACTGTTATTTGGAGTATTTGGAATTTTGTAATTAATCGTTTATCCTTTTAATAAAAGAAAAGAACGTTTTGAAAGATTTTTTTATCAATTAACAATAATTGTTCTTAAATTATTTTATCTAACTGGAAGATTTTTCGCCTAATTGGTAAAGTTCTTTTTCCTGAGGAGTGATAACAAAAATCTTAATACGAATGATGATCCATCATTTTTCTCGGTCCTTCCTTTCTAAGGGAATCTTACATTTGTACCCAACATTGAGAGGGATAATATAAAATAAAAAAAAAGAAATTTGTCAACTGCGTTTCGAACCTGAACAGACGAAATACCAGTCTAAACGCTAGAACATTGAGCCACAGTGCTATTACGACAAGTGCTGCTCTGCAACCTCTCATACTCTATGCTTGCACAATAGTTTACCTGGGGCGCTCAAAGAAAAATACTGATCTGGTGCTGTGTGCAACGTAGCACCGTCAGTGTCGAGAGGGATGATGTCACATCAGCGCATGCACAGTCGAAAACAGACACCTTCGTCTCCTTGTGAGTTGACCATAACACGGTTGACCATCATTTCATCATTCGATACTGGTTTGTAGTTACAGCGAAGAGAGCTCTACAAAACTTGTTTTCTTCCATTTTATTTTCATACCAGCATGCAATCGAAGAGAACTGACATAATTTTAGTGCGATATTTCCAGTGTACTGTAGCACATTAGCACATGATCACCAGCTGCCACTGACAGGTTGATCAGTAACAAGTGTCTGGGCCACAGAAGACGGGAAGGATAGCTAGGCAGGCTGTGCAGATATACACCTTACATTCTAACGTTAATCATATAACGGGTACAGCTAACAGTGTGGCTGACATCCTTAGCTGACATCCTTAGCTGACATCCTCCACACGAATCTGTGGCAGCAGAACTCCTCAGTGAGAGAAAGGATGACTTGTATGGGGACAGTCCTCAGGGAGATTCCGAGACTGTTTGGAGGGTTAGGTGGAAAACAGAATACCGATCCTCGCTTTTGAAAAGGATACAGCAGCTGAAAGGAGGGGGAGCGGTGTCAATGTACTCAATTAACGAGGAATTGCTTTGCAGAATGCCTGCCCCAGGTACTGATGCCTCGAGTATTGAAGTACTGTCACTTTTTCCTGCGTGGAGAGCACCTGGAGGTGCATAAGACCATTATGAGGCCTACATTAAATGTCAATAGCCTAAAATTAGTGTGGAAGTATGGGAATGCTTGAGAGCTAAAACCAAACCCAACACCCAGGAAGCATAGTCCTGATAAGGTGGATCACTCTATGGGGAACGTGTTCTTTGATTACCTTGGTCTCCTGCCCCATACTAAACAAGGTAATCGGTACGTGTTGCTGATCGTATACGCCTTCTCCCGTTTTATTTGACTGCTGACAAGTGAGGTGGGTAAGAATATAACCATTAAGCTTCTTAGGCGTATCTCCTCTATCTTTGGGATACCGAAAGCTCTGGTTAGCGACATCCGGCAGCTTTGGTGTCTCTGTTTTACAAGCACTATGTCTCATGTAACCACCACTCCCTACTACTGATAACCCTGATTTGCAGAGCATCTTAACCACAATCTTATCTCAGCATTAATCATCTACCATGGGAGATCGCAGACAAAGTGGAATGAATCGATTGGGTGGTTTAATTTTGCCTTTAACACCGCTGTGTGTGAGACTCATCAGACCATTCCTTCCAAAGTCACATTTGCATTACCGGTTAATTCGCTACGTTCGACCCTCCGGTCTATTAATGACTTTCTTTCCTGAAGTTAAGATACTGATGGTTTCGCATTTGATTATAACAGTATTTAGTGATTAGTGCTTGCCAAATTGGCTTAATTCATTGGCCTCCTTTATTTTATTAGAATACTATTTAACGCTTTCAGTGCTTGTCAAACTTATTTTATGCTTCTGTTTTATACTTAAGTAAGAGAATTGGAAATTTGCAAGACATAACATCAGGCACACACTGACAAGTGCGGGTGTCTCACCTTGGTACCGCTGGGACACAGAGTCTACCTTAAAAACTTTTGGGCCCAAAGAAAGAGGAGACTGAAGTCACTTCCACGAAATTACCTTGGTTTTTGGGACTATACGAGGTGGTACAAATCACTCCACCAGTAAGCTTGCTGATCCTGTAACTCTCAACTGGTAAATTAACCAGGGCTCATATCAGCCAGCTGAAGGACGCCACTGGAAACTAGGATGTTGTGGAATCGTCTCATACCTTGCCGCTCCTACCCCCGCAGGCACTGACTCAATGGAAGGAGGATTGTGCCATGCATGCAAGACATCTGTGGCAGCCAGCTACCGATTATATCTGTCCTGTTTCTGTCTTTTGTCCGTTACTGGGAGACCAGAGTACGCTTGACTGCTAGAGGTCCCGTGGCTAGCTGGGGGAAAGTGACTTGCTGGGATCAGTGGACAGTGGGCAGTTGGAGGTAAACATATACCGAGCACATCCGAATGCTTAGTTGAGCTGAACATAGCTGGAAGGCAGCGGCCACGCCCGTGGAGTGTTATTCGTGTCATCACACCAGTTGGAGTTTAACTATCAGAGAGTCGACGGTTGAAGGAAGCGAGGCTGCTGGGAAACTGTTCGGTGTCTGTATTGTGAACTATATGATTAGAGTGTTTTGTAATGGGCAGTAATTTTGTTCTCTACATTTGTATGAACTACTACAACTGTGTTCCTACTTGATATTTTTGTCATTTCTCAGTCTGCTGATGTGAGCCAAAGGCGCTCGTCTGTGTTTTGACACTTGGCTGTGTCCTGTCTATTTCATGGACATGAGTCCGAGACTTGCCGCAAACGTGCATCAAATTTCAAATTTTGTTGGCTCTGGTCGCGTTTTCGTGTGGAAGACGCACTTCCTCATATTATTCTATAGTTTCCCTGAGATGGTTTTTTATGTCATGTTTACAAGCCTTTTTCGAAAGTGTCTTGGTATTTTATTAAAGAAGTATTCAAGGTACTTACTGTTAAAGTTATCTGTTAACTATCAGCCTGATATATTACCTAGTGTCTTATATTTCAAGAAAATAGTGTTTATTCAATGCTCCTAGCCCTTAATTCATTCATGGTTTTGACATTTCGTTAGAACAGTATTTAGCGATGAGTACTTGCCCAGTTGGCTAAATTCATTGGCCTCCAGTATTTTATTAGAATACTGTTCAATGCTTTCACTGCTTGTCCATTTTATTTTATGTACAAGTTTTATATTTTACTAGAATAGTTTTTCTGTCTGTCTATATGTGTGTGTGTTACAGGGCATATCAGCCATTATTTAATGCGTCATTTACCAGTGGCCTCATTGAATGCTTCGGTCGATCTGGTGACATTCACCAAAGGACTTTGTAATACATCTGTGGAAAAAATATTTAATTCGGTAAGACAGCTGGCCAGCTGGTTATATCAAATCCGTATTAATTTGCTGTTTTCCGTACTAGCCGCCTGTGTGATAACTATCTTGTCATTTGTTTATTTACCGTTGCTGTCCACCAGGCTTAATTGGTTCCATCTGCCTATTAGGTCGGCTATTGCTACTGTTTATTTTCCTGTGGCCTCTTAAATTTAGCGTTTGGCTTGCTTCGGCGTTTTATATGTCACTTATAGATTTAATGCAACTGATTGCTTTTAAATCCCGTTTGAGTACATCTAAGCGACACTGACTAGTATAAGTTTAATCCGGTGTTTTGACCGGCCATTGCGTTGTAAAAGCTCTCTATGTTTAAGCTTAAGATCCGCCGAAGTAGTAACTAATTTCTGTAAATCCCGAATCTCCTTTACCGATTGTAAAGTTATTACATGCCACCGGACCTTAATCCTGCTATTCTGTACTTCTAGTAAATGCTATGAAGGTTCCTTGTGGTGTAATTCTCTCCATTTAAGTTTGGTCGGTGTTACCGGTAAGCTGGTCTTTCTGGCCGAGGCATCATGTCCCATAGTAAAAATTGTATGTGTTACTGTATTGCTTGAAATGGATTCGCCGTGATCGATATTTATCATTGGGTCTTAGCAGTAGGAAAGCACACTGCCATTGCAGAAGAGCGAACAGTCTGTGAATGTGAGAACCACTGTGTCCCCGTTAGTGTGCTAATTAGGTTGTTTCGAGTTGAGATTTTGATTTTAGTGTTCTTGCAGGGTGTTTTGAATGTCAGAGTTCCATCGAGAGTGACTGCCAAGTATTTAGGGGCGTGATGATGCTGCAGTTGGATGCCTTACCATTCAACATAAAACTTACGATTAGCTTCCCTGGTCCTTAGGTGAAAGGTACAGACTTGTGTCTTCGAAGGGTTTGCTTCCCCATTCTGCTACAGGTCATCTTATGCCAGACAAGTTGACAGTGCTCTCAACGAAACCTGCAGGTTGATCACTGGTTACTTAAGACCTATACCAATCGATAAGTTCTACTACCTGGCTGGAACAGCGCCACCATGGGTACGCAGAGCAGTGGCTACCAACAAGGAGAGACTGAAAGTGGAACCAAACAGTGCCCATCCACTGCACGGACATAATCCACCAAAGCAACGGCTGAGCTCGTGAATGAGCTTCCTGAGGACATCCGAGAAGCTCACCGCTTCACCAGAAAAGGCAAGGCTGGAGTTACGGAAAAAGTCGACGCCTCACCTGCGCGGATGGATGCCAGAAGCTGAAGAACTACCACCTGGACACAATGAAAGCTGACTGGTGTGGAAATCTTTAAACAGATTACGAACAGGAATTGGACTATCCAGAGACAACCTGAAGAGATGGGGCTTCATAACAGAAGACCCGTACTGTGGTTGTCGACAAGCACAAACCACAAATGCTTCAGTGCCCTTTGTGCCCTACATCCTGCACGAAGAATGATCTCATGTAAGCCACTCCAAGCGCCTTGGAGGTTGCAAAGTACTGGTCACATGTAATATAAATACAATTGGTATATATAAGCAGGGTGTCCAATTTATCTTGACTACCCTAAATAATTGTTTGTCCAGACGCAAATTACAAAATGTTCCAAGCAAATGTTCTTTAGTCATCAGGAAGACATCAATCATTACGTTTGCCTTCGTTCTAGTTTTTTTTTTACAAAGATATGGACAGCGGTATCACTTTTTTAAATGGCACCCTGTAGTTTTTTATTCAGTAATTCATTTCCTAAGACCTCTTAAAAATGTTTCACAGTGTACCATTCACTGAAACACAACGTTATCAATTACATAAAACAATATTGAATTTGAGCCCGGGATCACAAACTCCCCTCCCCCCCAACTCGCCCCCATGAACCATGGACCTTACCGTTGGTGAGGAGGCTTGCGTGCCTCAGCGATATAGATAGCCGTACCGTAAGTGCAACCACAACGGAGGGGTATCTGTTGAGAGGCCAGACAAACGTGTGGTTCCTGAAGAGGGGCAGCAACCTTTTCAGTAGTTGCAGGGGCAACAGTCTGGATGATTGACTGATCTGGCCTTGTAACACTATCCGAAACAGCCTTTCTGTGCTGGTACTGCGAACGGCTGAAAGCAAGTGGAAACTACAGCCGTAATTTTTCTCGAGGGCATGCAGCTTTACTGTATACTGTATGGTTAAATGATGATGGCGTCCTCTTGGGTAAAATATTCCTGAAGTAAAATAATCCCCCATTCGGATCTCCGGGCGGGGACTACTCAGGAGGACATCGTTATCAGGAGAAAAAAAACTGGCGATCTACGGATCGGAGCGTGGAATGTGAAATCCTCTAATCGGACAGGTAGGTTAAAAAATTTAAAAAGGGAAATGGGTAGGTTAAAGGTAGATATAGTGGGAATTAGTGAAGTTCGGTGGCAGGAGGAACAAGACTTCTGGTCAGGAGAATACAGGCTTATAAACAAAAAATCAAATAAGGGTAATGCAGGAGTAGGTTAAATAATGAATAAAAAATTAGAGTGCTGGTAAACTACTACAAACAGCATAGTGAACGCATTATTGTGGCCAAGATAGACACGAAGCCCACGCCTACAACAATAGTACAAGTTTATATGCCAACTAGCTCCGCAGATGACGAAGAGATTGATGAAATGTGTGATGAGATAAAAGAAATTATTCAGATAGTGAAGTGACACGAAAATTTAATATGGGTGACTGAAATTCGATAATAGGAAAAGGCAGGGAAGGAAACGTAGTAGGTGAATATGGAATGGGGGTAAGAAATGAAAGAGGAAGCCGCCTGGTAGAATTTTGCACAGAGCATAATTTAATCATAGCTAACACTTGGTTCAAGAATCGTAAAAGAATGTTGTATACATGGAAGAGGCCTGGAGATACTCGAAGGTTTCAGATAGGTTATATAATGGTAAGACAGAGATTGAGGAACCAGGTTTTAAATTGTAAGACATGTCCAGAGGAAGCTGTGGACTCTGACCACAATCAATTTGTTATAGACTGTAGATTAAAACTGAAGAAACTGCAAAAAGGTGGGAATGTAAGGAGATGGGATTTGGATAAACTGAGTAAACCAGAGGTTGTACAGAGTTTCAGGGAGGGAATAAGGGAACAATTGACAGGAATGGGGGAAAGAAACACAGTAGAAGAAGAATGGGTAGCTCTGAGGGATGAAGTAGTGAAGGCAGCAGAGGATCAAGTAGGTAAAAAGACGAGGGCTAGTAGAAATCCTTGGGTGACAGAAGAAATACTGAATTTAATTGATGAAAGGAGAAAATATAAAAATGCAGTAAATGAAGCAGGCAAAAAGGAATACAAACGTCTCAAAAATGAGATTGACAGGAAGTGCAAAATGGCTAAGCAGGCATGGCTAGAGGACAAATGTAAGGATGTAGAGGCTTATCTCACTAGGGGTAAGATAGATACTGCCTACAGGAAAATTAAGGAAACCTTTGGAGAAAAGAGAACCACTTGTATGAATATCAAGATCTCAGATGGAAACCCAGTTCTAAGCAAAGAAGGGAAAGAAGAAAGGTGGAGGGAGTATATAGAGGGTCTGTACAAGGGTGATGTACTTGAGGACAATATTGTGGAAATGGAAGAGGATGCAATTGAAGATGAAATAGGAGAAATGATACTGCGTGAAGAGTTTGACAGGGCACTGAAAGACCTGAGTCGAAACAAAGCCACGGGATTAGAAAACATTCCATTAGAACTACTGATAGCTTTGGGAGAGCCAGCCCTGACAAAAGATGTATGAGACAGGCGAAATACCCTCATACTTCAAGAAGAATAGAATAATTCCAATCTCAAATAAAGCAGGTGTTGACAGATGTGAAAATTACCGAGCTATCAGATCAGTCACGGCTGCAAAATACTAACACAAATTCTTTACAGACGAATAGAAAAACTGGTAGAAGCCGACCTCGCGGAAGATCAGTTTGCATTCCGTAGGAATGTTGGAACGGGTAAGGCAATACTGACCCTACGACTTATCTTAGAAGCTAGATTAAGGAAAGGCAAACCTACGTTTCTAGCATTTGTAGACTTAGAGAGAGAGCTTTTGACAATATTGACTGGAATACTCTCTTTCAAATTCTGAAGGTGGCAGGGGGTAAAATACAGGGAACGAAAGGCTATTTACAATTTGTACAGAAACCAGATGGCAGTTACAAGAGTCGTGGGGCATGAAAGGGAAGCAGTGGTTGGGAAGGGAGTGAGACAGGGTTGTAGCCCATCCCCGATGTTATTCAATCTGTATATTGAGCAAGCAGTAAAGGAAACAAAAGAAAAATTCGGCGTAGGTATTAAAATCCATGGAGAAGAAATAAAAACTTTGAGGTTCGCCGATGACATTGTTATTCTGTCAGAGACAGCAAAGGACCTGGAAGAGCAGCTGAACGGAATGGACAGTGTCTTGAAAGGAGGATATAAGATGAACATCAATAAAAGCAAAACGAGGATAATGGAATGTAGTCGAATTAAATCAGGTGATGCCGAGGGTATTAGATTAGGAAATGAGACGCTTAAAGTAGTCAATGAGTTTTGCTATTTGGGGAGCAAAATACCTGATGATGGTCGACGTAGAGAGGATATAAAATGTAGACTGGCAATGGGAAGAAAAGCGTTTATGAAGAAGAGAACATCGAGTATAGATTTAAGACCCAGGAAGTGTTATCAGAAAGTATCTGTATGGAGTGTATCGTTGTATGGAGGTGAAAAGTGGACGATAAATAGTTTGGAGAAGAAGAGAAATCAAGCTTTCGAAATATGGGCTACATAACTAATGAGTAGGTATTGAATAGAATTAGGGAGAAGATAAGTTTGTTGCACAACTTGACTAGCAGAAGGGATCGGTTAGTAGGACATGTTCTGAGGTATCAAGGGGTCACCAATTTAGTATTTGAGGGCAGAGTGGAGGGTAAAAATCGTAGAGGGAGAATACACTAAACAGATACAGAAGGATGTAGATTTTCAGTAGGTACTGGGAGATGAAGAAGTTTGCACATGATAGAGTAGCATGGAGAGCTGCATCAACCCAGTCTATGGACTGAAGACCACAACAACAACAACATCACAAACTCGTCCACTTGCTGGAGTTGTCAGAAAACAAATGAAAACCAAGTAAAAACATAATACAAAATTAACTTCGACTCTCCTGTACCATTGCCCAGGTGTAGAACATTCAAAGGTGCTCAAGGTGGTGACCCTGGACACCGGTACACTGGTGCACTCGTTGTAGGAAAGAATTATTTACTGCTTCCAGGGTTGGCTGCTGAAGAGAATTACAAGCAAGCGCGATACGTTTCTGCATGTCCTATGGAGTTGTTGGACTGTGACGATAGACAACGTCTTTAATGCATCCCCACAGAAAAAAGTCCAGAGGATTTAAATCGGGAGATTCCGGGTTCGATTCCCGGCGGGGTCAGGGATTTTCTCTGCCTCGTGATGACTGGGTATTGTGTGATGTCCTTAGGTTAGTTAGGTTTACGTAGTTCTAAATTCTAGGGGACTGATGACCATAGATGTTAAGTCCCATAGTGCTCAGAGCCATTTGAACAATTTTAAATCAGGAGAGCTAGCAGGCCAAGAAACTGTTCTTCCTCATTCAATCCATCTGGCAGGATACTTTCGGTTCAGAACACGACGTACACGCAAGGCATTATGTGCTGGAAATTCATCGTGTTGATATCACATAAGCATTCTGGTTCTTAGCGGCACTTCATCCAGAAGAGGAGGAAGAATTCGTCTGAGGAAGTTGGCTTAGGCTGTGCCGTTTAGACTACCATTGACGAAATAAGGGCCAGTAATTGTAGTACCAAGCATCCCACACCAGACGTTAACTCTCCATTGACGCTGATGTTCCGCCTGTCTAACCCATCGTGGGTGATCGCTGGACCAATACTGCATGTTCCTTGTATTTACCTGTCCTTTGTTTGAGAAGGAACATTCACTGGTAAATGGGACATTGGAGAAGTTCGGGTTGGCGAAGATTTGCTGTTGTGCCCACTGACAGAATTATACACGATTCTGGAAATCATTCCCTTGCAATTCTTGATGTAGGCGTATGTGGTAAGGATGGAAACAGTGACGTATAAGAATACGATGTACACTGGTTTATACGGAATGCCAATCTCGTGTTCAAGCTGCCCTGAGCTCACATGTGGATTCAAAGCAACGGAAGCGAGAACAGTAACTTCGGCAGCTTCGCCTGTGTGAGTGCTACGGGGATTGCGTTGTCGTGGGTTAAAACTTCCCGTTTCCTGAAACGTCACAACATGACGAGAAAACACCAGTTGGGTAGGTGGCTCCTTGTCAGGATATCGCTCTCTGTACAGTTCCGCTTCCTGCGTAGCTTTTCGCCTACCTTCAACAACAACAATAAAAGAAACTATATGTCGATGCAGTTTGTAGGAAGGACAGCCTTTACCGTACGCCTAATCTACGCAACAGTATTTAAAAGGACTAACTACTGTACTAAATGCACCTGTACATAAGAAAACAGTATTGCAATTACTGCTCCTCTAACGCACATTCCCAATAGATGAGTAGCATTTCTACCTTCTTTTCGTTGGTGTACATTCTTCTCAAGCATCTCCTCAATTGACGATGTGTGACGGAATGACGGATGTGCATTCTACTTATGTTTACATTTGTCCTCTGTCAATGTCAGCACGTGGATGTGTTCCATAATCCCGAGTACCTGCACTAAGCGCTGGGAGCGTCAACGTCAATGTGGCGTTATGTAATTAATAACGTTGTGTTTCAGTGAATTGTACATTGTGATACATTTCTGAATAGGTCTTTAGGAGAGGAATTACCGAATAAAAAATATAGGGTACCATTTAAAAAAGTCATACTGCTGTTGATATGTTTGTAAAAAACAAAGCTACAACGAAGGCAATCATGCTGTTTGATGTCCCTCTGACGGCTAAAGAACATTTGCTTGCAACATTTTGTAATCTGCATCTGGACAAACAGTTACTTAGGGTGGTCAAAATAAAAGGGACACCCTGTATATTGATGTGTATGGTTACTGTAAATTTGAATGTTTCTGAATCGAGAATAAATAAATTGGGCCTTAGCGGTTTGTGCAATTGCTAAGAATAATTATTTTATTGTTATTCACCGGTAACTTTTGCGCTGCGATTGCTTAAAACTTCTATTTTAGATTCGCCTTGAAACCCACTTATTATTGGACCTTAAGACGTTCGTGCAGTTGCGAAGTATAGTCAGTTGATGTTCTTGAATTAACTGTTAACGAGCTACGTTATAGGGCGATTAACATTAAGGAATCAACTGATTAGTAACTGAATTATTTGATAATTTCATTTTCGACTTCCAACAGCAACGGTTCGGTCTAAAAGTCCTCCTACAGAAAACTGTCCTCCCACCTTTCGGTGAACTTCTCTTCTTTTGCAGTGCAGTCCACACCTGATGTGTTAGAAAATGAGTACCGTTTCTCGGCTAGAGAAAGCTTAAGCGGAAACTAGTTGCACTGCACGTTGCAACAGTTGCACCAAATGTTTTCTAGTATCAGATTAACTGAGATTTTGACGGATAGATTGTTTCTGAGCGAAAATTTTCACTGTATTGCTGCTTCTTTTATACAAAACACCACCAAGTTCGTGCTAGTCCGAAGTTACAATTTCGACACACACACGCAATCACAGTCACTCGTACTAGGCAGTTTATGGCATTTAATAGAACCTATTAGCAAAACGATTACAAAACTGATTATCTGTGTTAGAATGCTAGCTCAAATACTTCACAACTCGATCCTTTTTATCGCTCAGTTCTCGGTCCCGACTTGCATAATGTGTCACGTGGGTTGTAGTTAATTCAACAGTGATAGTTTATACAGAAAATTCGGAATTTCACATTTTCCTCTTTCCCATTCGTTCACCATTACTTTGCAACACTCCACTGTCAATTTGTGCTCATAATTCCGCGAAGTTATTAGATCCTTACGGAGCTCTTGATACATGCGTCCAAACATAATAAAGGCTGAGCTTCGAATCACCCTATACTCGCCAAGGCAGTTCACTTAGTCCATAAAATTCACGCTAATGTACTCCCCTCTTCTCAATGGCTAAGAGCCATTACAGCCAATGATATGTCAATACAGAACCGCACTATCCCACGTCTTTTAATATAAACCAATCACAACATAAAAGCTTTTCTGAATAACATATTAAAAAAACATATTTAAATTACTTTTCTCTCTAAATAACTGAATTATCGTAATATGTTTCTTGTTTCTCTCAGCACCACGAGCTGGCGAATTGCGCTTTACAAATTAGCCCTGAGCGTATGATTCATTCTCTCTGCAGCGACACAATTCTCAGGCTAACGTACTCGTGTATACTCAGTTAATAGACGTAATAATATTCATTTATCGTATTATTTTACATTCACACAATTTACAATAATAACTAAACATATCAGTTCAGTAATAATTAACGGAAGACGTAATATTCACAGAACATAGTTTCATTTCTAAAATATAGGGCTTTGAGTACTGAGGATTTCCTACGTCGGAAGATGCAACCCACAGAAAAGGTAAGGGAACATAATATCAAGATGTTCATGTGCTCTGTGGACTACAAGAAATCTTTCGACAAGGAGAAATTGTCAAAGCTGTGGACTATCCTCAAGATAGATACGTTAAGAAATCTCGTACACCTGATCCTGCGCCGGCATCTATAGTCGAGCTGTTCTTGGCGCTTCAGTCCGGAACCACGCGGCTGCTACGGTCGCTGGTTAGAATCCTACCTCGGGCATGGATGTGTGTGCTGTCATTAGGTTAGTTAGGTTTAAATAGTTCTAAGTGTAGGGGACTGATGACCTCAGATGTTAAGTTTCGTAGTGCTTAGAGTCATTTGAACCATTTGAACCTGATCCTGCAATTGTACTTTTCGAACCTTGGGACACTATGACCCAACAACGCCTTCTCAGACATCTTTTGTACTAATGCATATGCTGACCACATTATGAAGAATGTTCTGGAAGACTGGTACGACAGCATCGTTGTAGGTGGCAGAAAAATTAACAATCTCATCTATGCAGATGTCACTCTGATAATTGTAACACCCGAGGATCAACTAGAAACATCATGCGAAGGTTGACAGAACAAAACAGAGAACATATTCTTGAAATCATCAATACAAAGACTACAGTGATGATTGTAGATCGCCATAATGACAGCAGATTCGACATCACAAACATTGCTGGCTACGAGGTCGTCAGTCGCTTCGAATATTTGAGATCTGTTGTCATTGATACAGGAGTTTTCGAGCCTGAGATCCGTAGGCGCATTTAGACTACGAGAAAATGGACAGCAGAACTTGTCCGCATCTGGAAGAAAATCTCCATGACTGCCAAGACGAAGTTCATCCTCGTCAAAACTCTAATCTTCCCTATAGCGACCTATGCACCAGAAACTTGAACAATGGCGAATTGTCGCAGGATTTATGGTCTGGAAATATGGTGCTATGGAAGATTACTTAGAGTACCATGAACAGCTCATCGGACTAATGAATCGACTCCGAGGCACCTCGGCATCAAAGAAAGGCAGTCGATACTTGTCAACCAAAGTCATTTGAAATATTTTGGGCACATTGCCAGAAGAAAAGACGCAATGGAAAGAACAACGCTAGAAGGAGAAGTCGATAGCCGAAGACCTATAGGACGCACACTGTTACGGAGGATAGACCTGATTAAGAGCTTGACCGTTACGGGCTTGCAGCAAGCAAGTAGTCAACATGCTCAGGACGGAGCTTGTGGCGACATCTTTCGGCCATACTCGTTACTATTTGGAACAAAGTGGTTTGCTTGATCGGAAGCTAACATCTGTCATGATAGAGTCATGATTCGTTGTTTATATGGAGCTATCTGCTATCGTCCTTCTATTGGCCCGATGGAAGGCGCTACGTTTCATAACGTGGAGCGACCTTTGTTGTTTTTTAATCATCATATCACTCTCATGCATTTCAACGATTGTATTTGTTTTTTCCTCACTGTAAAAGGTTTAATAATTTTGTTAGTAAGTTACTGTTGTGGTACACTTTATTTTATAGTCCCAGTGCCTTTCTACTCACGAACCAGCATCCTACCGCTACACCACTACTGCCTCTCTTGCATGCATGTCGTTTAGCCACTGGCGCAGATGCCCGTCTGCATCTATTGGTGCCGGTTCTTGTTGACTGTACGTGTCTGGTTGCCAGCAGTGGAGTTTGGTACGCGAGCTTTCTTTACTGAGAGAAATAACTTCACAAAAATAGGTGGTCATGTGGCATTAAATGTCTTCTTCATCTCACAACATGAAATGTATTCTATTGTCCTTACCGCCTTATATTCTCCTTTCTTCAATGAATAATGGGTGTCCTATGCTCCAAAATTAATAGTTCTGGGTGCAATTAACAAAACTCAGTGCAGTGAACTGAGCAATTAATTGGTGGGCAGCTGATTCGCTTCCTCACGTAACTAGTCATCTCAAAGCCACGATGGTGTGACCGAAGTGTTGACACGCCAGCGGAGAGAGAAAGTATGTAGAGCGGGTATCGTCTGATAGCTTTAAATGTTGGAGTAAAAACTGCTGTCTTTTAGAAGACACAAACTTCTCTCTTCATGACGTACTTTAATTCGACGACAGAATCGTCTTCCCATACCTGTTGCATTTCTTTGTTATCAACATTCACGATTTCCGACGTTCATTGCTCTGTCCACCAGCGTTCTTTTCTAATTTTGGTTTGTATTAGCTACAGTGCCTATCCTACACAAAGATTAAACAGCGCCACGATAATCGACTCACGTTGTCCTCAGTGTGTGATTTTACTCTGTTGATTAGTGATTATTTGTACTCTCACCGGATGCTTGTAGCCTTCAAAAGCAACTTGTCTCACATGTTAGACGATTTAAAAATGAACGTCTGGTGACCAAGTGGAATTAGCACTTGTCACGTCTTACGTAACGAAATTATATACCATTAATATCAGTGCACTCGCGATCTTCTTATACGATGATTTCCATGTCCATTAGCCTGATCTACAGAACAGCACCATACGTACACTACAATGCAAAGCTTTAAAGCATCGGTAATATATAAAGGGATATTTTAAGACGAAAGACAGGCCACGGCGTGTCCGTAAGTGAAGAGTCCAAGTAAATGTGTGGCTAGTTCCGGTTTCAAGACAACTTCTAGCTTTTTATAGCTACGTTTTTGGAAAAAGTCAGTTTATGAAAAGATATTAAATGTTTTCATTCTTAATTTAATTTTCTCTGTGTGTAGAAATGTGACTTTACTTGCTGGAAAACTTTCGTTCCGTGCAGTACTACATAAAAATGACACTTTTCAGTCACGCTTTCATTGTAACGTCTTGATGTTTATTACGCTTGAAGTCAAAGAGACTATCTTGCACAACTCTTCAGTTTTTACATCTTTCACAGTGTCATAAGGGGCGGTCAAATAAAAACTGAACACCCGCCATAAAGTGATTAGCACAGGCGTTAAGACATTTATCCCACTGGGACAAGAGATGATCAACTCCCGTTTCGTAGAAAGCGGTCGGCCGCTGACGGATCCGCAACCGCACCCACTCTTGCACTTTCCTCGTCGGACCGAAACCGACATTCATAAATGTCCTTCTTCACGTCACCAAAGACGTGAAAATTGAAAACGAGTTCAAGCAGCACCTTCAGCTAACTACTGGCCCCACGCTTGGATAAGACGACTTATACGCTCTCTAGAAAGCAACATTCGACGAGAAAAGCGGAATATTAAGCAATTACGGACAGTGAACACAAATAAAACGCATGCTGACCTTTTCACAACACAGTGAGTGAGCTTTATCGAGGTCTAATACACTTTACAAATGATTTGTTTCTACTTTCATTTTTTTAGTACCTAGAGAAGTTCGCTGTGTTGGCCTTCATTTTTCGGTGTAGCAGGCTCTTGTATCTCAAGTGGAGAACATATTTGCGGGTAACCTCTGTATTTATTGTAGTCGAATTACGGTCTACTGGCGTACACTTATATACCAGGCCACGGCATTGTTATTGTATTACACCGATGTAATGGCTGTAAATAGTATCCACTACTTATCGTAGCTAGACTATTCTTGAACTGGCTCACGACTCTCTGGGTCCAGCTGCATAATGCGTACAGTAGTAACCACTGGATCACTGCTTCTCTATCTAGTGAGGCTATTTTCTTCCTCTTTTGAATCGCGTATCCTGTTGTACGCTAATCCACTATATATTTTATATGCTCGCACTTGAGACTGACCCTGACTGACCCTGTAAATTAATACATGTGACCATTTTTGTCATTTGTTTACCAGATAAAAATACTCTAAATTGGCATTGGGACCGGTTTATTTACATTCATATAATTGCTGCTGGGTACGATCAGTACCTTTATTTTATATTTTCCTAATCTTCGATGCCAGGTCTGTGGAAGCATATGCAGGTAGCGTGCTCTAATAAGGTTCCATGATACCGCTCTTCACGTACATCTCGAGCTACGCATTATTCCACATGTAATATTCTTGATATCTCTTCTATACTAAGGAATGAAAATACGAATTCTTGGCAGGGAACAATAATACTATGCATGATACCCTTAACACAACATAGTAATCGAGTGTTGCATGAAGTCTCATACACTTAGCAAACAACTTCATTTTCACTACTGATAGTTGTGTCGTATATGTCAGCGTGCTGTTATTGACTTAATCCCATTACTTAATTATCGTGGTAATAAGTAGTCTACCCAAGGAAATACGTTTCAAGTGTAGACTGTGACCTTGGTGTTTGCCATCATATCGTCTGTCTACTGCTACCACGTTAAGTGCGCTACTACTGTTTCAGTAGTCTTTATTCACCTGGTGTTCACTTAGACGTAACCACATTATAGACTGTTACCTAAGTGACTGAGTAAGCCCAGCTTGCAACTACTGCCTCTTTTTAAAATTTGTTTCAAATTTTTATTTTTAAATTTATTACGTGATTACATGGGATTGTTTAAGACTATAACCGCAACGTACACTGCTGCTCAATTGATTTTGTGGCTTGTAACATCGAAAATGCAGAAAAAATGCCTTATACACAATGTAAAAAATTTTGCTATTTAATATGTGTTGATAACCTCTACTGTACTGCTAATTCCGAATCTGCAAGCTTTATTGCAGAAACTATATTTATTTCGGAATTGATGTAACAGTGTATTTATTTCTGATTGTAATTGATTGTAATTATATCGAGCATATTGTAAATTTCTGGGAAGTTTATTTAAATGTATAGATGGAAACGATGAAATGGCAGTAGCTGTACCGTTGTTTATTTTTGTGTGTGGAGAGTCTTTATCACACTGCAGGCAGATAGGAAGCAGAACAGCCTGAGTCATGAAAGAGTGCGGAAGCGCTTGTCGGGCGCTCCCTCAGATGCGGTGTGCAGCTATGATCACGACAGTGTAGCTGCACCAACTTCGTTAATCTGCGAGTATTGAGAGCACAGTATGAGTCACGCGGAGGAAGCTGCAATTCTAACTATTCCCATAATTATCCGTGGCTCTGGAGACGACTAGTGGTTTTCAACCAGCAGCATCAGCAACAGCAGTACTTCAGCACTGTCGCCCGCACAGCTACAACATCGTAAATAATAATGTGCAGGCTTTACCCAGAAGTATTTCTTTCACAAAGTTTGACTAACTTACATGAATAATAACCTGCCTGCCGGCCGCGGTGGTCTAGCGGTTCTGGCGCTGCAGTCCGGAACCGCGGGACTGCTACGGTCGCAGGTTCGAATCCTGCCTCGGGCATGGGTGTGTGTGATGTCCTTAGGTTAGTTAGGTTTAAGTAGTTCTAATGTCTAGGGGACTTATGACCTAAGATGTTGAGTCCCATAGTGCTCAGAGCCAATAATAACCTGCAATAGCTAAACCTTGTAGGGCATCCGTGTTGCCATTGTCCTCAGACGTTATTACCAAGCAGGGTCACTTTCTTTTCCACGCAATCTCAGAGTGGAGTAAAAATACGAAAATGGATTAACTATTTGCTGCCAGTTTTGTTTGCTAGTGACCAGTTTCAGTCTAAATTTTGCTGCCTCAGTACTGTACTGTACTGTACTGTATAACAGAGGCTTAACGAATTAGCAGTTTTGAGTATTAACTTTAGTCACTTAAGGTAAAGTAAAAGGTCACTGGCAAAAGTAATAACTAAAGATACAGTACAAGTTAAGAGCTCACAATTTATTTTTTCTAGGGACCATTTAATTAACCTTATTTTTTTGCTAATCAGTATTTTTTGTATTAAATATTTCACGGTACCCTTTTTCCCTTTGTGTCGTTCGTGAGCGATTGCACTACATTTCACCCATTTCAAAATTATTATCAGTATTTAGATTACATTTAGAACAGATCCTTCCTGCAGAAGGGTCTGTTGTACACTTTCCTGCTACTAACAGGCATTATTTTCCTTCGGTAGCGATAGCCTTACTCAGTGTAAAATTTCATTAAGCATACGTTATCACAGTCAATTATACTGCAGTCTAGAATGCCCATTAGGAAGGGGGAGGTTACTGTCTATTCCGTTTGTAACATTTCCTCTGCAGTTTTCGGACTGTAAAAGAAATCTCTAAACCTTTTTGTGGAATTGTGGATTGCTGTATAAATGTTTGTGGATTTTATAAATTACTAAGCAAGCACTAAGTGATCAATTGTAAATCATTTCTGGTAACCGCATCAAACATTAATCCAACTTATATACATGTACATTACATAATGAGTACTATAAGAATATTTTTTTAGCTTCTGCTAACGACAATTACTTAGCATTTTTTTTAAACGTACCTTTAGAGCTCTTCCTCGATATCAGCATTCACACTATACTATATGGGGAAACTATGTCTCTGCAGTAGATGATCACATCGGCGTTCTACTGCTACCACGCTGAACTGTTAGCATTATTGCTGTAATTATTCCTTTTTGGCTCACTCTGTTTTCACTCAGGTTTCTCTGCAGCATCGATGGATTCACAGACGACATGTGTAAGCTCTACTGATAACTATATCTCCATATCTTCAAAAAAATTTTAAAAAATAATGGTTAATTTTTTATTCTTTTATTCCCATTTTACTGTGTTACAACTGAGTACATTGTTGTTACTCTGGACGTAGCCACAGCTTACACTGCCGCTTAAATGACATGATACAAGCCCTGATCACACAAATGACTTTGTGCAAGCTCTGCTGATAATTATATTTCCGAATTTTATACCAAAATTTTACTGTGTTATCATGTGAGTACATTGTCGTTTCTTTGGATGCAACCACAGCTTACACTGTTGCTTTATTGACGTTGTTGGAGCCCATACTGCAATTTTTATCCCCGAATTTTTAAGAATTGTAAATTTTTTTAGGAAATGTAAATACTTTAATGGGTTTGTATGCGTTCAAAAATGGCTTTGAGCACTATGCGACTTAACGTCTGAGGTCATCAGTCGCCTAGAACTTAGAACTAATTAAACCTAACTAACCTAAGGACATCACACACATCCACGCCCGAGGTAGGATATGAACCTGCGACCGTATCGGTCGCTCGGCTCCTGACTGTAGCGCCTGGAACCGCACGGCCACTCCGGCCGGCATTTGTATGCGTGCCTGTTGTTTTCGTAAACTGTTAAATCCTGTCTTAAGTAAGCTATTATTTGTAGATTTGCCGTAACTGTACCTAATATACAATCAGCTTTAATCTAGGTGCATTGCTTAATTAACGCTATAAGAATAATTTTTGGAGTTTGCCTAAGGCTATACGGAATGAGTTTTTCGATGAAAAAAATCGATTTTTGGGTAAATGCATTTTCGAAAAATTTAGACTCTCCCGTTTAATACCATATATAAAATATTTGGATGACGTGAATAGAACTATTTTAAATAATTTTTTAAAATAATTTCGACACACGATGTTCCGCACCTTGTATATGAGACGCGAAATATACCTGATATAGACAGCCTTGCCAGAGATATAACTGAGCACAAGAGAGTTAGCTTTTCTGTTGGCTACACTGCTAGACAGTTGACAATAGATTCTGCACAATTTGTGTTGTTTCCTTTGTGAGTACATCCATGTCATTGTTGTTGAAGTCGTATGTGGAGAAGTCATTGAGTTTTCTTTCCTTCGACATGCCAAGACCTAGTCTGAAGGTATTTAGAAAGCGTGTACATTGTCGCAAGAAAGTAAAGTGTACTAAAAATTCTTTTGATTCATCTTCGTCAGTATCTGATGTCCCAGTAGCGACTAACCTCAACACTGGTAGTGATACATTGAGTGATGCTGCTGCCACTACACCGGAAAGTGCTTCAAGAAGAAAACTAGCTGGAATTGAAGAAGAATAGAAGAAACTAAATGCTGTGACTACAAAATATGAGGTAATTAACGTCTCTTTATTATCAGACATTTTGGAGAACAATGTGTGCTGCAAACAATGTGGAAAATGTGGTGTTTCATTGAAAACAAACTTACATGTAGGACTTGCTTGTGAATTAGAGTTGAAGTGCAGTTATTGCAAACACAGTGTTACTTTCTTCAATTCCTCACATGTTACTGCAGATACAGGTAAACTATATGATATAAATATTAGACTGGTTTATGGATTACGGTGTATAGGAAAGGGCAGGGCTGCAGGTGCCATGTTGTGTGGTGTGATGAACCTCCATCCTCCACCTTCAAAATTTAACAAACACATAACTGCAATAGGCTCTGCTGTTGAGAGTTGCTGTTGAGGAAGCAGTTGTTGAAAATAATAATAGCAGAAACTTGTCCATAGCTTTTGATGGAAGTTGTCAGAAGATAGGCCACACATCTCTGAATGGTGTAGTAACAGCTACAAGTGTGGACTGGTAAGGTAGCTGATGTGGCAATACTTTCCAAGCATTCCAGATGCAAGGAGAAAATGAAAAAGAAACATGAAGAGGAGTGCATGGCAAATTACTATGGGTCAAGTGGTGGTATGGAAGTTGCTGGTGTAAGAAGTATTTATCAACGCTCAGTAAAATGGTACAACGTTAGATACATAAATTATCTTGGAGGTGGTGACTCAAAGGCTTTCAAAGAAATTGAGGAACTGAGACCCTATGGTAACGATGTGAAAATTTCCAAACTGGAGTGTGTTGGCCATGTTCAGAAAAGGATGGGATCAAGACTTCGACGGCTCAAGGTTAGCATGAAAGGCAAGAAATTGAGCGATGGAAAAACTTTAGATGGGAAAAATAGACTGACAGATGCTACAGTAGATCATATTCAGAAGTGCTATGGTCTAGCAATAAGACAGAATACAGCAGATGTAGAATTAATGAGAAGAGCAGTCTGGGCTCTGTTTTTTCATACAGCTTCAAACAATGAGAATCCCCAAAATGGGTTATGTCCAAAAAGAGACGATAGTTGGTGCAAGTACAACAGAGGAAAGGTAACTAAGGAACAATACAATCACCCTCATCACCTGCCACCTGCCATAATGGATGAAATAAAACCAATATTCCGAGACCTCGCAGATATTAGTCTACTAAAGAAATGTCTTCATGGCCGGACTCAAAATCCAAATGAGTGTGTGAACCATGTGATATGGAATAGACTACCTAGAACTGTGTTTGTGGGTATAAACACACTTCACTTTGGCGTTTATGATGCTGTTTCATCATTCAATCAGGGCAATATAACAAAGTGCAAAGTTCTGCAGAAGTTGGGGCTCTGTGTAGGACTACGAACTGCCGGCAGCTATGCTTTGTTTGGACAAGGAACGGCTCAGGTCTTCAGATAATGCCATAAAAGTATATTCAAAGATGGCTAGAAAGCATAGCAGAGCCATCAAGAGGAAGCTGTTGGACGATTCTGATGATACGAGCTATGGAGCAGGCTTGTACTGAAGTAAAAACTTTGAAGCTAATTTCCCGTAACTTTAGTTTTTTTGTGTATAAGGTACACTTTCTCAGGGCCTATTTATAGTAGAAAGATGAAATTTTCTGTAGTTGTTCCTTAAGACATTCTAATATATCTGAATTAAAAGATATGTGGAATTATTTTGTATTAATGGATGTAAATTTTAAAATACTTGTTAAAATGTATAACTTTTTTTAACATTTACGAAAAATAAAATATCTGAAAAACTGTACATTATTTTTTAAAAATTAATAATTCAGCATAAAAGCAGAACATATCTCTGCGTTCTGTGAAAAAATCAAGAGTATCGTCCAAATAACAAATGAGAAAATGTTCCTAACTTTTAGCTCAATTTAACATTGTAAGCATAGGGCGTTCCGTATACCCTTAAGTGATTATCGCCAATGTTTTGTCAACATATGGATATATTTTCGTCCACGCTAGCACACCGTAGTGGAATGATATAAATTATTTTAAGAAAGAATGTACAAGTTATACTAGTGACACCTGTCGTCCAGTTACCATAGTTTTCTCTTCACTTTTCGAAGCCTGCCAGTCTAGCTGCGCCCTAGTTGCAGTGATGTGCTCTGCTGTGAGTGAATATAGATATATGCAGCGAATAGCTGTGTATGTAGTTGCTTTAGTCTTGACGCGCCGTTGCTTCAGTCTTTTAGTTTATTACGTACTTGCCTATTCAAGAAAAAGAGCACTTTTACTGCTATTTTAAGAAATATGCAATAACATAACTGGCGAGGTATGTTGTGTTTCTATTTTTTCTTTCATACTGTACCTGATATTGCGTATTACAATTGTTTTGTACATTGTCACGCTCAATAAATCTTTCCAGCTCTGAGAATGATAGCATTAATTACCGAAACCGGTTATCGAGAATGGAGGTTATTATTAGTGATCTTGGCAAAAAAGTTTACCTTCTCTAACGCATTAAGCAACGTGTGATTTTCGTGCAAGGGGCCACATTTGGGAACTCTGTCAAAGCTTTTCGTAAAGGCAGGATGGACCACGACGTATCACTCACTACCAACTATACAGGTTGAGTCACTAAATATTGCCACCTAGAATAAGTCCGAAAGTATGATAGTATCTGAAATGCACGTGGAACAAAAGTTGCTTGGGACAACGAGGGCCATAATATGACGTTGGTCTTTTGCTGCTAGGTGGGGTCATTTCAGATATATGGTCAACTTTTTTTTTAAATGGTATGCTATAGTTTGGTACTTATTTTCTGATAGAGGCTATGAAGACGAATCAAATGATGTGTAAGATCTTTCAAGGTCAATGAAGGTCAAAAAGTTGGCACGAACGTCCATTCACGGAAGGTGTTCGAAGTGATGGCCATTGGTATCAGTGCAGTGCTGCAATCTTCTTATCATGGACTGAGTGGTATTTCTCATCACTTCGGCACTTATCGAAGCACATGCTCTGACAATTCTCTCTCGCATATTTTCAGGTGTAGTTGGAATGTCTTTATAACCAATGTCTTTCCCCATCACTTCAGCACTTATCGAAGCACATGCTCTGGCAATTCTCTCTCGCATATTTTCAGGTGTAGTTGGAATGTCTTTATAACCAATGTCTTTTACGAATAACCCCCCCCCCCACCCAAAAAAAAAAAAATCCAGAGGCGTCATGTCTGGCGAACGATCCTGCCACGACACATCTCCCCGCGTCGAATCCAACGATTTGGGAATTGTCTCTGCAATTCATTTCTAGCAATCAGCAAAAAATGTGCATGACACCCATAGTGCTGATGCCACATTCTGTTCCTTGTTTCTAAAGGTATTTCTTGCAATAACACAGCTAATGTTACTTGCAGCAATGTGGTGTACTTCCTACCATTATGATTTCCTTCATGAAATAGGGGCCTACAATTCTGTCCTCCAGAATCCCACACCATACATTCACCGACCACGGTTTTTGGTGTGCAACTTGCCGCAGCTGACGTGGATTTTAGTTACCCAATAATGCATGTTATGGAAATTAACATTTCCATGGTTCCTGAATGTAGTATCGTCAGTAACTAAAATCAACTTAATAAATGTATCATCCCTCTGAATCTGAAGTTTAGCCCATCGACAGAATTCATGCTACGTGTACAATCCGTACCAGTTAATTCTTGATGGAGACTGATATGTCAAGGGTGATATTTATGGCGATGCAGAACACGAACAAAACCACCCTGGCTCATGCCAGATTCCCTTTCTATTTGAGGCGAACTAACACAAGGATCTCGAACCACAGTGGCAAGAGTACCAATTTCCGTTTCCTCGTTGGTAACTTTCCTTTGCAGGATATGTTTCCGATGCGTTACAGATCCAGTCGTTCTGAATCACACACACATTTAAATGTACGACTTGTAGGGTGAGTACGTTGAGGATATCTTTCAGCTTATAAGTCTCTAGCTATTACTGAATTTCATTGGCATTCTCCGTAAATGAGAAGCAAATTGACTTGTTATTCGAAGGAATAGATAATTCACGTTCGCTTGATTCAACGATACTCGTCTTACCATTTCTATTAGTGTTGTATTGCAAAACCATCGAATGGCGTTTACATGCCAATGGCACGTTAGATGGATACGCCGTATTCGGTGTATATTTACTATTTGCACGATATACGAGAGAGAATTGTCAGAGCATGTGCTTCGATAAGTGCCGCAGTGATAAGGAATACCACTCAATCCATGATAAGAGGATTGCAGCACTGCATTGATACCAATGGTCATCACTTCGAACACCTTCTGTAAATCGACTCCCATACCACCTTTCGACCTTCGTTGACCTTCAAAGACCTTACTGTTACACATCATTGGATTCGCCTGGATAGCCGCTGTCAGGAAATAAGTACCCTACTACAGCATCCCATTTAATCAAACAAAGGTGACCTTCATATCTCCGACGCGATCCCACCTAGCAACAAAAAACTAACGTTATGTTATGGCCCCCGTTGTCTCATGCAACGTCTGTCCCACAAACTTTTAAGCTACTTTCATACTTTCGGAGTTATTCTAGGTGACAATAGTAAGTGTCTCACCCTGTATACACACTCCGTAGGGCTCAAATCTCACCTTCTGCACCCCATGGAGCTGCTGCCTGACTACTCGGTTCAGTGAGCTCCCAGCAGCACCACTAAATTGTTTTCAAGTTTATCCCTTTCAGCTAATGAGGCTTCGGAGCAGCATGTATATCTATCATAGGTCAGTTCTGGCTATCATTAATAAATTCATCGTTAAGGTGCTGTTTTCCGCCAAGAGTCCTCAAAACTTTGTTTCCGACTTATGCTGGAAAAATCCTGCCATCACGAGAAAGATATTAGTCCCAAAAGGAGCAAATAAGGAAACTGGTCTGCACTTAAAAGCAAGCAAAAAGCGGTGCTGAGGACGCCCTCGAAATTCATATAACGGCCAGAAGACTCCGGTGCGAGTTTCTGTTGCAAGTTAAACTAAATTAGTCCTGCGTAGTACGTCCCGACCGCAACCCAGTGGGAACGATTACGGAAAGTCCAAGCCATCACCTCCAGACTGGGAAAAGCCCCCTCCCTACCACTGGACACCGGTAACCGGCTCTGGCATCCACAGCAGAAAAGAGGTCGAGCTGACGGGTGCGGCCAAGTATGATACGTACAGACAATTTCTACTTTTTTTTAAAGTATGTGTTGTATTTCATTTGTTTTATACATTTCAGTGTGTAATCTGCGAGTACAATAATCAAAGTCCGATTTCAGTACTGCTGAACGATTAAATATTTAAGTACATTCTTGCGGCCTGGGTGCATAATTAGATCTCTTCTACTCCACAGCCGGCCGGAGTGGCCGAGCGGTTCTAGGCGCTACAGTCTGCAACCACGCGACCGCTACGGTCGCAGGTTCGAATCCTGTCTCGGGCATGGATGTGTGTGATGTCCTTAGGTTAGTTATGTTTAAGTAGTTCTAAGTTCTAGGGGGCTGATGACCTTAGAAGTTAAGTCCCGTAGTGCTCAGAGCCATTTGAACCATTTTTGAACCACTGTAGATTGTCGGACCGGTGGTGACTATCGCTAATTGTTTGCTAAAATATGTTAATCATTGTAGTCAAAAGCTTAATTACAGGATGGTGATACATGTGGTCGCATACATGAGCAACCAGCCACAAGTTCTTTAGATGTGATTTTATTGTAATGTTACCAGTTTCGGGTGTGAGACCATCGTCAGACGGTAGCGTTGACTTCTTGGTAAATTTTACATTCGTGGCATAAAATATAACAAATTATTTTCTGATTCCAAATGTATAAGAATGTTTTTGTGATTGTGTAGTTTGCAAAAGGTTTTACAGTGTGTATCAGCTGTATACATTGTACTTACTTCATGAAAAGGTCTATTTTGATTCGCTTTTTCGATCCGTACTGATCCATGAGCTAAACTAATTACAAGATGGCAGATACATTTATTTACATCGTATGCTGATCTGATTTGCCAGAGAACATGACATGTGTACAGATATAGCATGCTTCTGGAGTTAGTACATAGGTACTTCTTCGTAGTGCAGATAATTTTAAAGTTGTACATTTAATTATTTAGGTTTGAAACCCGTTGGTAATGGCCAATGAAGAATATTCTCGCTCTTAGTTAATTATTATTTCTATCATTTCAAATCATAAGAATTGTATTACGTTTTGGAGGTTCATTTGGTTTGTTAGCTCAACTCGTATACTGTGAAATGATAGGCGTAATGGTTTACTGACAGAGGGAATATTATTCCCTGCAGGTTTCAAACTAAATAATTGTGGTTAGCACGATGGACTCGCATTCGGGAGGACGACAGTTCAAACTCGCGTCCAGCCATCCAGATTTAGGTTCAAATGGCTCTGAGCACTATGGGACTTAACATCTGTGGTCATCAGTCCTCTAGAACTTAGAACTACTTAAACCTAACTAACCTAAGGACATCACACACATCCATGCCCGAGGCAGGATTCGAACCTGCGACCATAGCGGTCACGCGCCAGATTTGGGTTTTCCGTGATTCTGTTATTGTTCCTTCGTAAGGACATGGCCGATTTCCTCTGCACAGAGCTTGTGCGCCGTCTCTAATGACTTCCATGTCAACCGGATGTTAAACCCAATATTCTTTCCGAAGTATTTAAATATAAAGTTTTAAAATGATCTGCACTACGAAGTTTTAAAATCATCTGTACTACTGCAGTAGCACCAGCTTTGGCACATTAATTTAGCTCATGGATCAACATGGATCGAAAAACTGAATCAAACATCTGCAACATCACCACGTGTTTCCGATAACGGCCACAGGAGGCCAAACAAAAGGATACTGTGATCAGAAAGTAAGTATAATGTGTAGAACTTATATACATTTCAAAATGGTTCAAATGGCTCTGAGCACTATGGGACTTAACTTCTAAGGTCATCAGTCCCCTAGAACTTAGAACTAATTAAACCTAACTAACCAAGGACATCACACACATCCGTGCCCGAGGCAGGATGCGAACCTGCAACCGTAGCGGTCGCGCGGTTCCAGACTGTAGCGCCTAGAACCGCTCGGCCACAACGGCCGGCTATATACATTTCAAAACCTTCCGTAAACTACGCAATCACGAAACTTTGCCATAATTTATGAATCAATTAAAAATTAAAATTTTGTAACCTACACAATCACAAAAACTTTATTATATTTTAGGACACAAATGTAGTAGTTGGCAAGAAATCAACGCTATAGTCTGACGATGGGCTCAGGCCCGAAACTAGTAACGATACAATAAAATCATTTCTAAGAAAACTTGTGGCTGGTCGTATCATTTCCTACAGTATAATTTACCGAAACAGCTGTCGTGTTCTCTAAGAGTAATGAATAAAATAACGTATTGTACATCAGTTCTTCTCTTCTGCCACTCTCATAACGTGGCCGCAAATAATTGTCATAAATAAGAGGAATGGCGACCCATTGCTACGTGGAGGCGCCAGGTGATACCGCGACGTCACGTCTCCGTGTCCCGGTCCGGCGTGAGTGCGACGGCGCGGGAGCAACGGTGCCCTGTGGCCGGTGGCGCGCCCACCACAGCCAAGGCCGCGCATGCGCCGGCCGTGGCCTCGACCTGCTGTTAACGGCCGTCAGTGGGCCACGCCGTGCGCGACACGACACCGGAAGCGGCGGCCGCCCCTCCGCAGAGCCGTCTGTCCGTCCGTGCGTTCACCGGTATACCGCGCCACCGCCCACAAGACGTTGTTCGTGGGCTAGCCACATCATAGTGAATCGTCTTGTTCTGGAACTCGTACACTCTAGTATGGCACTGTTGTAACGATGCTTGAACAGAACTGACAGCTGTTTGTCATTTCTATCACTGCAGAGCTCTCTTTCATCCCAAGGGGGAATTACGAGAAAATGATCAAAAATGCAAAAAAAATTGTTATTGGATCTTAGCGTTTACTACATGGTATTGAAATTCCTATTGCTACCCGCCAGGGTAGCAGAGAGCGCTAACGCGGTGCTTGCTGGAATCGAGTAGGCGCGTCCGCCCAGCGGATTAACGAAGACGGCCAGTGTGCCGGCCAGCCTGGATGTGCTTTTTAGGCGGTTTTCCACATCCTACTAGTTGAATGCTGGGCTGGTCCCCAGGTCCCGCCTCAGTTACATTTGAAACACCTTCACACTATTTCATGATTTACACTCGACGCATACAGCTGGGGTACGCTACTTCCATCCGGGGGGGGGGGGGGGTATGGGGTGGCGGCAGGAAGGGCATCTGGCCACCCCTTAAAATTAACCATGCCAATTCCGTAGTTGACCCTGCAGACCCTGCGCACAACGTGGGATAAAGGCAGTAGCAAACGAAGAAGAAGAACAAGAAGAAGATTGAAATTACCATTCCTGAATATTACATTCCAGTTCAAGTCTGAAGTGTGATAAAAATAATAATTAACAAAAGCTTGGACGGGGACATGCCCTTTTGTTGCTTCGCGTTTCCCCATATTATTTATTCCTGTGGCGTTTTCCTCCAGTTTTATTGCAATCACAATGTGGGGAATATTTCTTTCTTTAGCAGATCCGGAATTTCTATAAAAGCTTGTACACGGAAACACACAAAATACCAATGAAAGCTACAACTCACTGATAGCAAAACCATGCCACAACCAAGACAACATTGTTTCCACAACCGCTGATGAACTTGCAGCATATGATGTTTGTTATTTTTTAACTGTGCAAATCTTGATAGACTACGGACTCTGCAGGGCTGGGATATGATACAGGAGCTTTCACACTGTCGATACTGAAGGAAATCGAAAGCAGGAGAATTGACGCAGCTTACATTATGCTACTCAGTTTGAAAATCTGGTTAACCGAGGAGGACAACCAAAGAAAAGACTCTTAGTGGATGAAGAGGAGAATGCATATGGTTTGCTCTGGTTGATCCAGATAATGTAAGGTCTAATATAAGCTCTGTCAAATCTTTGATTCATTTTCCCCTTTTCCTCGCAAACCACTGACATTATATTACTTAAGTTTGGCATGCTATTAGTCAGTGCTATAGTGATACATTCTATCGAAGGGATTTTCATTTACTAAAATAGTAAAGAATTTATTTAAGAGAAAAGCCCTAAGATTTGGTATATATATATTCCCACAGAAAGCTGTAAAAATCTATCAAAATGATATAACAAGATTCTGTTAAACAAATATTTGTAATAACGCTATATCAAACTTTGAACAAAAAACATTAATTTCGTTAAGACATATTTTAAGAAAATGAAGATTTGTACTCACGTTGTTGAAAAAAATTTCCGTTGTTTATAATTAAAGTATTGCAACGTTGCATATGTCCTCACTTACGTTCTATCTACGTATGGACGCCCGTAGAAATTTTACCAAGAGGGACAAGGTTTTAAAACTGGCAGTTTTCAAACTATTTACTCCGCGAGTTAGAAATTTTATCGTGCCCCAAGAATTAAATTTAATTACACAAAAATTACTGTATCTCAAACGACTGATATCCATTTACTGTTTTAAAAGCAGACATGTGACTACGGAGAACTGTTTCCAAATAAGGGAAACGCTGTGATAGTTCCATTTTGATACGGAACATTGAGTTTGAAAACGTGTCGTACCCAATTTGACAGGAATTACACAAAGCTTTTTGTATCTTCAATGGGTTGGTATTTATCCAGTCAATATTTTTTTGAAGTAATATTCATCTTTTTGCATTATTTACATGAGGACGGATGTAGGAAACGTTTGAAAACAACCATCAAAATGCGTGGTGGACGCTACTCTTTAGAGCTTAGGACTCAACCAGAACGGTCTTCCACTCCCTTGTTTGGAACGTTATAGTGTAGAATACCAAATTGACTAGAGAACACTATGACTGGACGTCGCACGGGTTTGCACCCCCTAGGTTCTAGGCGCTTCAGTCGGGAACCGCGCGACTGCTACGGTCGCAGGTTCGAATCTTGCCTCGGGCATGGATGTGTGTGATGTCCTTAGGTTTGTTAGGTTTAAGTAGTTCTAAGTTGTAGAGGACTGATGACCTCAGATGTTGGCTCTGAGCACTATGGGACTTAACATCTATGGTCATCAGTCCCCTAGAACTTAGAACTACTTAAACCTAACTAACCTAAGGACAGCAAAAAACACCCAGCCATCACGAGGCAGAGAAAATCCCTGACCCCGCCGGGAATCGAACCCGGGAACCCGCGCGTGGGAAGCGAGAACGCTACCGCACGACCACGAGATGCGGGCACCTCAGATGTTAAGTCCCATAGTGCTCAGAGCCATTTGAACCATTTTGCACCCCCTATACAAAGGGAATGAAAAAGTTTCCGGTTGAGGGGGTTGTCGCAGCGTATATGCAACGTAGTGCGGCCCGGATATGTGCATATTGGCACCGACATGTAGACTAGGAATTAGTGTGGTATTCACGTCTTTCGACGTGCGGCCGGTAAATGAGTGGACTATGGTGACAATGTTATCATATGCGTCCAAACATGACCAACATGCTGTTTTCTTTTCTTGCCTGCCGAAGGACAAATACCGGTAGATACCCAACAGAGAATGAATAATTGTTATGGCAGAACGTCTGTGGAAAACCACCGTTGTGGTATGGTGTACCAAGTTCCCTGCTGGTAGCTGTTAGACGCAAGACGCCGATCGATCCCGTATCACAAATGTCGTAACGCAGAAGTTACCCCAATTTCAGTGGGACGCACTGGAGTACCCTTGTTAAAGCCCTGACCTCTCCTTGAGCGACCATGACGCCTTCGATCTCTTAAAAAATACCTTGAAGCGTCGACAATTCCTGTCGGACGAGGATGCGCAGCAGCCAGTTACGGACTTCTTCACGCTTCAAGACACGATGTTTTACCAAACGGGTATCTTCAACCTGTGGCGTCGGTGGGATGATTGCCTCAGTGCTCACGGCGATTTTTTCTTATTAGCATACTGATTCTGGATTGTACGGCCTTCAAACGGAAACGTTTTGATCACCCCCTATAGTTTCAGAAACATATAGTTTAAGAATGTACACACACCTTTGCGATCTTATTTGGCCTTTAGTCGACCCCGGAAATGTGTATTTTTCCTGTATTTGGACCGGTAGATGACGTATAAGTGAATAATACACCTGCAGTATAGCGTTGCCATTTCGTCCATACTCCATTACAATCACTCTACTATGTAAAACAGAGCGATGTTTCAGCAAGCATTGAAGGGTCAAATGCAGACTTAATGCTGAGATTAAGATGCCCGCAAATGAAAGAGCAGTTCTTCTAGGAATTTGGGACGATTTTAGGACAGGTATGATGCAGTCACATTCGTACTGTGCTGGGTGTTGGAACTATCCCTTTCTGTAATCATTGAAGGGTTATACAATGAATCAACCGAGAAACGATCTGTCACTGTGTTTCACCAATAATCTGTAAAGATCCCCCCTCCCCCCCCCCCCCAATCGAGACTGCAGACAAACAATGGCGAAACCACCAGCACGACGAGAGAACAGTATAATTTGCCATTAACAAATTGAGTCAAACAAGGCAATATTTACTAAAGTCATTGTACTACTCTCGCATGAGGTTCAGAACAATCGGAGACAATCATTTCTAGAAATACACTCCTGGAAATGGAAAAAAGGAACACATTGACACCGGTGTGTCAGACCCACCATACTTGCTCCGGACACTGCGAGAGGGCTGTACAAGCAATGATCACACGCACGGCACAGCGGACACACCAGGAACCGCGGTGTTGGCCGTCGAATGGCGCTAGCTGCGCAGCATTTGTGCACCGCCGCCGTCAGTGTCAGCCAGTTTGCCGTGGCATACGGAGCTCCATCGCAGTCTTTAACACTGGTAGCATGCCGCGACAGCATGGACGTGAACCGTATGTGCAGTTGACGGACTTTGAGCGAGGGCGTATAGTGGGCATGCGGGAGGCCAGGTGGACGTACCGCCTAATTGCTCAATACGTGGGGCGTGAGGTCTCCACAGTACATCGATGTTGTCGCCAGTGATCGGCGGAAGGTGCACGTGCCCGTCGACCTGGGACCGGACCGCAGCGACGCACGGATGCACGCCAAGACCGTAGGATCCTACGCAGTGCCGTAGGGGACCGCACCGCCACTTCCCAGCAAATTAGGGACACTGTTGCTCCTGGCGTATCGGCGAGGACCATTCGCAACCGTCTCCATGAAGCTGGGCTACGGTCCCGCACACCGTTAGGCTGTCTTCCGCTCACGCCCCAACATCGTGCAGCCCGCCTCCAGTGGTGTCGCGACAGGCGTGAATGGAGGGACGAATGGAGACGTGTCGTCTTCAGCGATGAGAGTCGCTTCTGCCTTGGTGCCATGATGGTCGTATGCGTGTTTGGCGCCGTGCTGGTGAGCGCCACAATCAGGGCTGTATACGACCGAGGCACACAGGGCCAACACCCGGCATCATGGTGTGGCCCTGGCCGTACACCACTGGTGATCGTCGAGGGCACACTGAATAGTGCACGGTACATCCAAACCGTCATCGAACCCATCGTTCTACCATTCCAAGACCGGCAAGGGAACTTGCTGTTCCAACAGGACAATGCACGTCCGCATGTATCCCGTGCCACCCAACGTGGTCTAGAAGGTGTAAGTCAACTACCCTGGCCAGCAAGATCTCCGGATCTGTCCCCCATTGAGCATGTTTGGGACTGGATGAAGCGTCGTCTCACGCGGTCTGCAGGTCCAGCACGAACGCTGGTCCAACTGAGGCACCAGGTGGAAATGGCATGGCAAGCCGTTCCACAGGACTACATCCAGCATCTCTACGGTCGTCTCCAAGGGAGAATAGCAGCCTGCATTGCTGCGAAAGGTGGATATACACTGTACTAGTGCCGACATTGTGCATGCTCTGTTGCCTGTGTCTATGTGCCTGTGGTTCTGTCAGTGTGATCATGTGATGTATCTGACCCCAGGAATGTGTCAATAAAGTTTCCCCTTCCTGGGACAATGAATTCACGGTGTTCTTATTTCAATTTCCAGGAGTGTACATTAGAATTTTGAAGATAATAGAAAGTCTACTATAGATTCATCTTTCTACATTCTTAACGGATGGGATGTAGGAAATCTTCGATAACAATATTCAAAATGCTTGGCAGACGCTACCACCCCCCTTCCTCCCTTACGGACACCTATGCATCGTTGCAGTACGAGGGTTATTCGGAAAGCGAGGAACGATCGGTCGCGAAATGGAAACGACAGTGAAAATCCGATGAAGTTTTGCACACGTGTGTTGGGGAGTGTGTCTAGTATGCCCGTCGATCGTGTTACGTTGTTCTTTTTAGTGCTGAGCACACAGGGAGCACACAAAGTTACCTAGAACAATAGTGTCTCCCGCCAAATACGAGGGTCTGGTGATAAGTTTCGCCTGGAGCTATGCAGCCAACATTACATAACTGTCGAACGTTTTCTTCTTCAAGACAATTCTCAGCCGCATTCTACAGGGGCAATGAAGATGCTCCTCCATCGTTTTCAATTGGAAATGTTTGATTACCCACAATACAGCCCATAATTGTCTCCCTCTAGCTTCATCTCTGCTGACATGAACCGCTGGGTATGAAGACAACATTTTGGCACAGACAACGAGCTGTAGGCCAGCATAGAGAATTGGCGGAAAGCACTGGCGGCTGCCTTCTGTAACGAGGGTATTGGAAAGTTGGTACAACGCTACGACACACGTCTAAGTCGGATCGGCGACTATGGAATAAGCAGCTGGAAGTTGTAGCTAACTGTTGCAAATAAAACGGTGTTGATTTTCACTGTGGTTTCCATTTCGCGGCTTATCGTTCCTCATTTACCGAATAGCCCTCGTAGAAATGAACTCAGTGGCTGTACAAGACAGACTTAGCCACAGCCATGTATTGGCACTTTTAGTACTGCGGTCTCCAGAGCCAGTTTCTAGAATCTGGGGAGAGAGTGCTTTGTACAGTCTGGAGAAGCTGGACTGGTAATTCTGTAATCCTCGCAAAAGGGAGGGGACAACATGCTAGCTTCGATGATCTCATTATATTAGATGTTTTCTGGTTACTGCTGGAAATAAACTTTTGAAAAGCCGTCCCAAGAAGCAAGACTTTGCGATGAATACTGATATGGGAGCAGACAATTGTTAATAACAGTGCCTGCAGTTCTGTTCCTAAAGATGATTGGCTGAAAGTCACGGCTGTTAAAACAATTTCGTGGAGAGGATGTCGAGAAATCGGGAGTTGATTGGGAGTCTTCATGGTTGTAATAAGCAAGTCGCGGGCAGTATGGAAGTGATTTTGAAAGTGTTGAGGGTATCAAGTTAATAGAGTGTAAACCATGAAGTTTTTCTATCACTGCCACTTTTGACAGCTTTCAAAGAGTTCACAAGTGAGTTCGTGTACGCAGCCATGGAATATTTGTTTAGCCTAGCAGTTTTCAAGACAACTGATGCATTTTTAGCGAGCGCGCATTAGCTCTGTAGGTAGAAGCGGGGTACCAGAGCACGTGGCCTCTAGTTAGTTGCAGATAATAATGAAAAAGGCAGACTTGGGGAAGTCTGAGGGTCATCAGCATTGTCTGGGCCATCTCTTCTCATTTTTTATTTAATATGTCACTAAATTAAAATCGAGTTTACATGACTTTGTTCTTATTCGAGATCTGGCTACTTTACAAATAGGGAATAAGTTATTACTCCGTTAATATGTAGTCGTTTCTTTAGCTTATTTCACCTCCTTACTTTTCTCTCGAGTTTAGTATAAGTGGAATTGGCACATAAGGCAGACAGCTAGCGTTCGCCAAAAGTTCCCTTCCTCCGCACTGGTACAAAGAGAGGAATGTACGACGTGCTCCTGTTTGGGAACCTGCCTGGCTGAGCATGTGGTACAGTGAGGCATGCGACTCCTGGCCGAGCCACTTACTAGGGCACTGTGGCATCCACCTCTGTCTGAAAATGGCAGGGAATGTAGCTCTACAGTCTTGCTACAGAAGGTCTTTTCTTTAGAAGCAGGGAGTGAACAACGCAGAAACAACCTCTGCGTTTTAAAACTAAGCCTTCAAGCCGTGCTCAGCCGGCTGAAGGGACGCCAGAAAACTTCCTTTGCTAGAACGATGCCTAGGAAGGTGGCTGCAGGTCGTTTCAGCCCAGGTAATATCTTTTCCAGTGTCTTGTGAAAGCATATAGCACTTAAAGTAACGTATTTGCCTTTTTACTTGCATTGTTGTGGTTGAGGAACGCGACAGCTACTTGAGAACCTTGATGGGAGAGTTTGGGCGCAGTTCTGGTTCGGGTGGAGCACGTTCATTTGGATCTTCTGTGCTGGTTACTCTGGTGGTAGTTAAATATTGACGACAATTTTTGTGGCTAGGAGCAGCATCTCGCCTCTGCGTCCCGACTGGTCTTGGGAGGCAGAAAGGGCGCACTGTCCCGAGGTTTGGTGGTGAACTATGGAGAGGTTCAAAATGGTTCAAATGGCTCTGAGCACTATGGGACTTAACATATGAGGTCATCAGTCACCTAGAACTTAGAACTACTTAAACCTAACCAACCTAAGGACATCACACACATCCATGCCCGAGGCAGGATTCAGCTATGGAGAGGGACTCATTCCTCGGTGAGCAGCTGGTTTGTAGAGAGCAGTCGCTCGTATTCGGAGACATGAAGTCTTCAATGAGTAGTAGCTTGCCTTGATTCGAGACCTAAGTCTCCCATTCTGCACCGGGAGATGTAGAGGCATACTACGTTACAAACGGTCTATGTATGCAACTTGCAGCGGCATCGCGGCATCTGCAGCCGTAATCATCGAACCAGCTGTGGTGAGAACGGCATGAAGTGCGAAGTTCTGAATACGAAACGAAGAGTAGAACCTTAGATTTCACGTCAGGAAATGTGGGGGTTGGATTAGCAGTAATATATATTTGCGCGGACTGCAGAGCTTAGGGATGTTTTTTCTCTGTAGCATGTTGCACACGGAGTAATAGAACAGTTTTTTGAAATTTGACAGACTAATAAAACGGCGGACGTCTGGAACAAAGATGCAGTCTTCTAGTATGTTTTTGTTCACTTTTTTGCAACACGTAATAATAAATGATTAAATTGAGGATTTGTCCAAGGAGGAATTAATCAAAATTTCGGAACGATATACTTATTAGTGTGCCCGGAATCCATTCCGTCAACTTGAAATACAGTGTATCTCAAGATGATGGAACGGACTGCAGCACACTAATACGGATATCTTTCCGAAATTTGAGTGAATTACTCCTCGAGCTTTTCCGCAAGGCGTAGTAGGCTATTGTTTTTAACCTTAATTTATTCATTTGTCACTGCAAAAACCGTACGAAAAACAGACGACAAACTACACCTTAGTTTCAAATGTCCACCGTTCTATTATTTTGTCAAATATAAAACAAACTGTGCTATTATCCGTGTGCTATACCCTACAGATTAAGAATTTTTTTATTATTTCATGTAAGACATGCTGACTGCAAGACTTCCATGATCCACACATCTCATTTTGGACAGGGCAACTTTAACTCCTCGGATTGGGAGCTTAATGATGACTGGACTTCTTAAAAATCCAGAAAATATTGTCCTAGAATCAATAAAGAATATGCGAAATGATTTACGATGATTGTTTCATCAGTTGTCCCAAAGAATAAAAAATAACAATAGCACATCGTAAAATCGTTCATGCGAGTGTTATAGGAGAATGGGTCCTTAATGATGGTGGCATCCAGGAGCGAAAATAACCGAACTATCAGTAAAACAACTCTATCGTTCTAATGATCTAAACATGGAATGTTACACCGCTTAAGTGGGTGGGTAGGTTACACAACTTAAAAGAAGAAATAGAAACACCGAAGTTACGATTAGCGAGAATTCGTAAAGTGTATTAGGCAGAGTAGGATTTCTGATCGGGTGATTACCAACACAAAATTAAGTTGTGGTAAGGCATAACAAATTATGAACATGGATAAGTTACTGTGAACAGCGTGGGAAATGTACCGGGTGCAGCGCTTAAATCCAGACAAGTGAAACTTTTTAAAAAAGGAAATTTATTAAAACAAAATACAAATGAAAATCCCTTTACGTGTAAGTTGTGGTGACTTTCAAGAGTAACATTACTCGATGTAATCCTCTCCCGCAATGACCTCTTCCAGTCTTGTCCTCAAGCGATATCACTCTCTCTTTAAAACAGCTCTGTCAATATTCGCAAAAGCTTCTTCGATTGCGATGTCTAGAGATGCGACGTTAGGGTGTCTCGTCTTACTGGTAACTCTTCGACTACGCTCCAAACATAGTAGTCGACGAGGTTCAAATACTGGCTATTCTGGGACCAGAACGCCTTTGACCAGAACATGTCAACGTTACCCGAGAGCCAGTTTTGGACAAAAAGGCTCGTATGAGTTCTCCTCTGCCATCCGACGCATTGTTCGCTCACTGACATTCAATACAATGATTGCCCCTTGTCTGAAATCAGCGCCTGAGGCCTTTCGATGGCTACCGATGTTCGTGACACACATTTCCTCGCCGGGATACCGAAACCTTTCCCATACTTCTCCGAAGTATTATACTTGGCCATAATATCGTAACAAGTCAAGACGCACTGCCGTTGTATACGTTTATGTGCATACGTTTTCACAGATAAAGCATTTGAAAGAATGTATTGTCAGAAGAAAGAAATTATTCAGATAAGAGAGATGAAAATTCATTTCTGTTGAAGAACTGGAGTTCGAAATCAGAGAAAAGAAAGAGAAGGAAGAAAATAGAACGTGGATTGTGGGAAAGAAATCAAAGCGGAGGCCTCCTGACACAGTTTTGTGCAGAGCATACTTTAATCTGTTCGAGTAGCAGTTGGCTTAAGAAACATGAAAGAAGGTCGTGTACGTGTAAGAGACTTAAACTCACCGCAAGGTTTGCAGTAGACCTTTCAGTGGTAAGACAGAATTTCAGAACTGGATTTTAGACTGTAAAAGATTTCTAGTGGCTGATGTGGACTCTGACCACAATTTATTTTTTATAATCTGCAGGATAAAACTAAATAAATTTAATAAACGTTGGAAAGTAAGAAGATAGGACGAAATAAATTCAAACTCCAGATGCTGTTCAGAGTTTCAAAAGCAACGATTGAGTAAAACCGGGAAATGGAATACAGTAGAAGACAAATGGGTAACTTTGAGAATAAAAAAAAGTGGACAGACCATAGGATCCAATAGAAAAAAATAAACAAAGGGCTATAGAAATACTTGGACAAAACATGAGATACTGAGTTTGACGAAAGTAGAACATAAAAGATGCTAATAATGAAGGCGCCAAAATGACCACAGAAATCAAATAAATGAGACTGACATAAAGGGACAAGGGGTAATCAAGGATGGCTAAGGGAAACACAATTCATACCCATATGGAAAGTAAAGAGACCTTTGGGAAAACAGTTCGTATGCTGCCGTGGTTACAGCAGCGCATGAAAAAATGGCGCTACCCAAAACCGGCGCCGATGCAACCACTGGCCGTGGGTGACAGGAGTGAACGACAGCTGCGGAGACGAGTACAGGCGAATGGACGTGCGATTGTTGACCAGCTGACCACCCAGATGAAATAAGGGGGTACCAACCGTGTCTCCTCAACTACTGTTCAACGAACGTTGCTGTTTACGGACCTCCGCAGCAGGCGCCTGGTTCATGCACACATTCTGACTGCTGATCGACGACGAAGGCTGGAATTCGCACTCCAGCACCGTAGCCGGACGTCCACTGACTACCGGCAGGTAGCCTTTTCAGATTAATCATGTATTATGTTCCATAGGACAGATGACCTTTGACGTGTATATTTGGCGCGTACAACGTGAAACTTCTGAAAGCAAAAACCCTACAACAATTTTGGAGTGCGGAAGTTTATATGGCATTTCCTCGGTGACGTTGTCATTCTGGAAGGCACAAAGGGTGAACACAAGTATGCATCTACCGTTGGCGACCACGTCCGCCCCTACATGCAGTTTGCTTTCTCCTTCTCGATCGGGCTGTTCGCGCCATGGATCCTGAACCAAGAAACCTAGTGCATCTGGCCACGGCATTTGCGTTTGCATGCCTCCACATCTATCGGTACTTTTTAGAATCTCATTGACTCTCTTCCTGCAAGTATCACAGCGATCCGTGCTGCAAAATCTGGTTATTCATGCTTTTGAGTGACGGTCACATTAACGTGACTGGGCGGTACACATATGGCGAGCCCCATTTATTAGCGGCTCTATATCACGAAACAACTCTAGACATCATGTGAGCCCTTGGTGATGTTTACGCAATTTTACATTTCAGATTCGTCTGTCTGCCTGTGGAACACTCTCGAAGGCCATATTTCAGTCTACTGTTCAGAGCAAGCCACCAGCCGCGCGGAGTGGCCGCGCGGTTAGAGGCGCCATTAACGGATTGCTCGGCCCTTCTTGCCGGAGGTTCGAGTCCTCCCCCGGGCATGGATGCGTGTGTTGTTCTTAGCATAAGTTAGTTTAAGTACTGTGTAAGTCTAAGAATCGATGACCTCAGCAGTTTGGTCCCTTAGGAATTCACACACGAGGCGCAAGCCATCATAAACTGTAAAATGCCCCAACTGTATCAAACAGCGTCCCTACGACGTTTTTGTCCCCTGAGAGGTGGGCGCTTCATCGTATCCTAACTGATTTTCCTTTACCAAGGCTGAACTGCAGGGAACTCACCCCAGTAAATTAATATTTATAACGTGGCTCCAAAATAGCTACTCCAGGATTTTAGCTGGAGCAGTTACTAAGTATGTATAAGACAATAAAGTTCCAGCACGCAGCAACCAGAAACATTTATTCTACTACATAAAAACACACAAACGTACTTTTCATTGCCTACCCATAAAGACAGAACGACTGCTCGCATGGAGACCCACGTGGGGTACGGGACGTGTTAGTCAAATACCGGACGAGCTGATAACGGGGCAGAGGGATAATTTGGGAAGAGATTTCCAGTTCTAGCATTTTTGAGACATAAGGAAATCTCGCTACTTACAAAGAAAATCACTACTTCGATATCCAGACACTTCCATCACACTGTCGGAAAACCTGAAGAGTGACCAACTAATTAGGTTTATTTGATGAAGCGGATTGCCTTATAAAATGAAGTCCGGTTGCGTTTTAAAATCAAGGAATAGTACAGTTTGACTGTCTACTCATTTAAGGACGGTTAGTGATTAGCTGAAAAGACTCTCTTCTTTTTTCCTGTCTTCTTAACAACCACGAAAGCACCCCCCCTCCCCCTCACACACACACACACACACACACACACACACACACACACACACACATAGGTGCGGGGGCTTCTGCGCTAGCGCGGGCCCACCTTGGGTCGTCTTTCTATACGCAGGCATTCTACGGCGCTAAACAAGACGTTATGCCAACTCATAACAAGTTTTCCTTACTAATGTTGTTATCTGGACCCAAATCACGTCTCGCTGTATCAAACCAGCGTCCGGCCATCTAGATTTATGTTTTCGTGATTCCCTAAATAGCACAAGGCAAATACCAGGACAGTTCCTTTGAGAGGGCACGCTCGATTTCCTTCTCCATCCTTGACACAATCCGAGCTTGTGCTCCGCCTCTAATGACCTCGATGTCGACGGGACGTTAAACCCAATCTTCCTTCCTTCATTCCTTCCTTCCTTCCTTACCTCACGCTGTAGCACGTAATTCTATTGATGCTAATAATAATATTTTCTGTTATGTTCTTCACGGTCAACCACAGCCTCTTTCGTCAACGTTGGTGTGCGCTGATCTTTCAGCAAACGAACCAGATGTCGTCTCATAGTGGTATACAGTGATGGATTTCTTGTTTTCTCGCTGAGCACCAGCTCCTACGCAGAGAGTTCCATCTTTCCTGATGCAGAAGCTGCT